>NW_015177103.1:0-8755 GCF_001447785.1 Gekko japonicus | reverse complement strand
CCATTACCATGGAACTCACTCCTCTGAGAGACTATTTTTCCCTCTTGTGTACTTCTTTAGGGGGCAGATAAAGACTGGGCCTTTAAGTAGGCATTTGCAACTGGGTAGCATCTCTACCAGATGAAGAACTGGAATCGGGGGGGGGGGGCATTTCTGATCTTATGATTTAATTTTGTTTCATCATTGTATGAGCTTTTACTTATAAGGCAATACAGAAGTTTCCCAATAAATCAATTAAAATTATTTCTTCCCAGAAATATTATTAAAGAAGCTAATGTATAAATAAAGCTCTACCAGTATCAGTGACTTCTCTCTCCCTCTCTCTCTCTCTCTCTCTCTCTCTCTCTCACACACACACACACACACAAAAGCTGCAAGTCAATAGGGACAAATCAATGTCTTACTTGAGCAAACAGGAGGAATGGGCAAAGATGGATCAGCATGACTGCAACAGCTATGTCCAGATGGCCACTTCCCCACTGGCTGCCCTAACATTACAGTGCTAGATTGGAAATAAGAGGAAATGAATTATAAGGGGAAAGTTCCAACTAAAGTGGGGATTCTCACAGGAAGGCCTTTAAATCAGTATGACTGTCGTAAATGCCCCCCACACCTGTCCCAAGACAATGAGGAGAACAACAACAACAACAGCTTCAGTGCATGAGACAGGTTTCCCAAAGGAGACAAACTCCTCCGCACGGAATGCCTGAACTAGTTAGTTATCTCAAAGATTATGCTGTCTATCAACCATCAGGTTCCTAAGGTGGCAAACAAAAGCATAATAACATTAAGATACAACGAACAATTTAAACAGATTCAAAACACTAAGAGTAAAAAATATTCAGTAAAATTGTTTGAAAATACTCCAGCGTGACACCAGTAGAGCAGAATCAGAGGTATAAATCCATTACCCAAGGTGAGACGTAACATGGAGGTTTTGTGTTAAAAATCCACACTAAAATGAAGCACTAACAGAAGACAAATACTACAGAACCATTCCTAGTCAGTTATAGTTCCCTGCAGAAGGAGCCATGTGCCAAGGATGGTTATCAACCCCAACTGAACTGGGCACCAGCCGATGGTACATCCTACATAGCCTTCCTGCTCAGTCACAGCACACAGCACACGTGGTTACATATGGTGCACAGGTTTTCTCCCAGTCGATGATGTTCCTGTTCATATCACTCCTCAGAAATGTACTGCTTACAGCTGTCTTCCCAAGTATTCCAGCAGCTTGAGGCCCTCAGATATTTTCTTTACCTTCAGGCCTTTTTGTTGAAAGCTCTGAAGGATCTAAACAAAAAACTTCTGAGCAGGCCTCTCTCAGTCTTCCCTCTGGAGTCCACCAAGTTTGTCTTTTTGGCTGAAGATAAGGCTGGAGTCAAATCTTTTCCTGCGCCAGAACGAGCTTAAATTCCACTCTCTCACCAGTTTCTTTGCTTAAAGCTTTTGGTTGTCCTATTTTTAACCTTGGCAAAACAGAGTCTTACTTTGTCTAAACTAGTTACTTTAAAAGTCACCCTGCTTTCATACAGTCCAGCTGGGTATAGACAGCTCTAATTCTAACTGAATAGACTTTTCCATCCTCTGAGACAAAGGGCTAGAGCCTTTAAATCCCTTTAAATTCAAGGACAGTCTTGATTTCATGAAGCAAATGTTTCCTCTCGTGTATCCATATTTTGCACAAACTCCAGCCTCATAGTTAAAAAAGAAAACAGGGTTTAAACCTTTAAACATATAGACTTCATATTTATGCATTAGTTAGATTTTTGCTTGGACTTCCCCTGCTGAGATTTCTTCACTTTTACCATTCCTTTCACTTAACACCACCAGAAATCTCAATATGACATAAAACTGTATATACAGACAATCTGACCATCTCACTCACCCACTCAACTTTCCAGAATATAAAACTTTGACAAAGCTTCTGTCTTCCATGATTATGAGTGCTTCTCTTCTAATAAGCATGAGACTCTTCTAATAAGCATGAGAATAGGCCAATGAAGTTCTTTAATACTTACAAAATGAGGAACATAGCTATGGACAATCCAATCACTCAACAAATGGAACCTGTTCTGTAAGTAAGTGGAGTACAAACATATGCCTGTTTTAGAAATTCAGAAAGCTCCTTTTGTTGTTGTTCAGTCGCACAGTCGAGTCCGACTCTTCGCGACCCCATTGGACCAGAGTCTGGTTAATCAGCACGTAACAGCATGAGAATAGGCCAATGAAGTTCTTTAATACTTACAAAATGAGGAACATAGCTATGGACAATCCAATCACTCAACAAATGGAACCTGTTCTGTAAGTAAGTGGAGTACAAACATATGCCTGTTTTAGAAATTCAGAAAGCTCCTTTTGTTGTTGTTCAGTCGCACAGTCGAGTCCGACTCTTCGCGACCCCATGGACCAGATCACACCAGGCCTTCCTGTCTTCCACCGTCCTCTGAAGTTTGCTTAATTTCATGTTCGTTGCATCTATGACACTATGAAAGCTCCTAGGGCACTCAATAAATACGATGAAATCCAAGAAAATACAACCCATTTCAAAAAAAGGAGGAGGAGGAGGAGGAGACTGGATTTATACCCCACCCTTCACTACCTGAAAGAATTTCAGAGCGACTTACAATCTCTTTCTTTCCCCTCCCCACAAAAGACACCCGATGAGGTACATGGGGCTGAGAGAGTTCTCCTGAGAACTGCCCTTGAGAAAACAACTCTGAGAAAATTCTGACTGACCCAAGGTCACACCAGCAGCTGCACGTGGAGGAGTGGGGAATCACTCTCTTAACCACTGCACCAAACTGGCCAGACACAAATAAAAATACCCTTCACAGTCAATCAAATGCCTAGATAGATGAGAATTACTCAGCAAAATATTATTTGGCCTCACAATTGAAGACTATATTTTTTACGCTTCCCCCAAGTGTGATAAATCATGGATTAGAAAAATTAGAGATTGAACCTAGTTACCTGTATGAATATATCTGGGACCAGGCTAAGACTAGTCAAGCGTTGAAAATATTAAACCCATATTTGAGATTGACCCTACAGTTGTGGCATAGAAATAGACAGTTATTAGCCCCAGGTATTTCTCCTATAGCTGCATTATTTGGCCAACCATGGTTTTCTCCTGGGCTGGACAAAGGTTTTTTGAGCCTGGTTAGGGATAAGGGATTTTATAGAATTTGTGATTTTTATGTCAATGGTAAAATTCTCACTCAACAACAGCTGGAAGATAAAAGTGGTGGAAGAATCCCCTGGATACAATATTTCCAAGTCCACCATACCTTAAAAGACATTGTCAGTAATTCTAATTTAGAATGGGATTTGCTACTTTTTGAAAGATTTTTGAAGAATAGAGGATATGATCCTAAAGTTTTATTGGCAACAATTTATGCCCAACTACACGATCGTCTCTGGAAGGGCTCTTCATCGATGGAATCCTGGCAGAAGGATTGCGGGGTTACCTTTACAGAGGCGCAATGGCGGACAATTTGGTCTTCCAGTATGTTTCAAACTAGAGATATGAATTTCAAATTACAACACTACAAATTATTCGCAAGGTGGTACCTTACCCCTGACAAGTTGTTCCACTGTAAATACAAAACTACTCCCTTGTGTTGGAAAGGTTGCGGTAATAAAGGCACATTAGTACACTGCTGGTGGGATTGTCCCCGAATTAAGAAGTTTTGGACTACGGTCATTGCTGAAATAAAGAAAATAACTAACTATGAGATTCCAAATACACCTGCATCTCTTTTGTTACATTTTTGGCCAGGTCTGAAGCTGTCTAAACAGAACGAAGAGTTAACTTCTACTATGCTAATAGCTGCAAAAAACTTAATTGCTTTAAATTGGAAATTGTTTAAGGTACCAAATCTGTCACAATGGAGATCTAAACTGTGGGACTTGATAGTTTCAGATAAAATCGCTATGCAATTAATAGCTTTTGACAATCCGAAAGGTGTTAATAATTTTTTGGAAAAATGGTTTGTGTTTTTTGAATATCTTACTGCTTGTCAACCCCGATTATATGCACTACCTCAGAAATATAGAGACTTTGTGTTTTATTAACAAGTACTGTGCGTATGGATAACATTTCTCTTCTTGTTTATTAGATGTTGTTGAAAGATACTGTATACAACTAACAAGTAATACAGGATGAAAAAATATATAAAACTCAATAAAAATGCTATTTATTTTTTTTAAAAAAGGCTTCTTACACACACCAGAAGATCCCAGAGTGGAGTCTGGATCCCCCACTGGCAGCCAGGTTAGGGTTGCCAAGTCACTGACTGCTCATAGCGGGGGAGAGTTGGTCCCTGCCTGGGACATTCGTGCATGCGCAAAGTGCACGTGCGCCACAATGACTTCACCCAGAAGTGATGTCATTACATTGGGCACATCGCTGGCTTACACTCTAGCAATCAGCCTGGAAACTCTATGGTACCATAGAGTTTTCAGGCTAATTGCTAGAGTGTCAGCCGGCAATGTGCCCAGCGCAATGATGTCACCTCCGGGTGATGTCATCGTGCCGGGCACATCGACCTGAACCGGGCACTTTGGGGGCAGGGTTCCCCCCACAGGCCTTTTCCAGACTGACGGATTGGGGATCCTTTTAGCGGGGGAACCCGGGGGTCCTAGCAGCCCTAAGCCAGGTAGGACCTGTCAACCCTAGGAGATCACCTGGAGGTTGGCAACCCTAATGAACACCTGCTCTCCTGGAAAATAAATGAAACAGAAAAATGACAAAGGGGTCAATCAAGACTATTTTTAAAAAAAGCACTGGACCACTGGAGGCTGAGGCCCAGTCATGGTGAAAGAGATAAGGAATTGCAACTCTAAATACAACAGGCCAGCTGATAAAACAGAGACTGAGGAGCTCAAACAAATCAGGGGTGAGACAAAAAATGATGATAGTAATAATAATGTTAGTGCATGCCAGCCACTAATGTAGATGGAATATGAACATCTTTACCAGTCAATGCATGGCATTTAACTTTAACAGCTATGTTGAAAAGGACTGCAGAACTTCTGTACACACACACACCCCACCTATCTGCTCCACACACATTGCACAGGAACCACTCCCCTTCCTTTGCTCATCACAACATCCCTACACTTCTTCAGCTCCTGTTTCCTGAAACCTGATGACCCTCCTTTCCTAGAGCACAATCCAGCCCTACCTCTTCCAAACGTTCCCCACCTCCATCCATTAGACAGAGTAACTTCAGCACATACCCCTCTAATAATCATGTACCAGAAAGAAAGAAAATCATTGTCAACTTCTTGCATGCTGTATCTTTGACCTTCAAGTAACAAAGTTTATAACAAAACAAAATCCTATCTGGAGGAAGAAGATGGAGAATAAGAACACATCAGCAAATCTGACATTGTTTCAGTAGGTCTGAACATGTATTTATGGCAACAATCTCATTATAAATATAACTCTCTCCTATTTGTTATAACATTCTTGCATGAGATAGCTAGCGCTGCACAATCATGGTGAGTTTTCGGCTCCCATTATATATTTGATTGGAACTGTAGGGTGACTCATTCTAAAGGACCTACGCACTTGCGTATCTGAAAACACATTTCTCATATGAGACCTTCAGCTATCTCCTAACTGTGTGCTCTCATTTAATCAAGTAACACCTGTGAAGGACACAGCATGGCCTTCTCTGTTGCCTCACTGTCAGACCACAAAGAAGCGATTCCTGAACCTTGGGATATAATGTTTCTCTCCACATCTTTCAGTCCACTTGATGAGTCTGATGAAGTTGCCAGTATGGTGTAGGGGTTGCCAAACTGTGGGAGGGGCTGTGGCTTTGTGGTAGAGCATCCTCTTGGCATGCAGAAGGTCTCATCTCCAGTTGTAAGGGCCAGACAGTAGGTAATGTGAAAGACCTCAAACTGAGACCCCTGGAGAATCACTGCCAGTTTGAGAATACTGAACCTGACAGACCAAAGGTCTGATTCAGTATAAGGCAGCTTCATGTGTCCTGAGCTACATACCACCCACCTCTCTCTCAGTATATTACCAAGTTTTGTTCTGTCCTAGAAACAGAACATGGACAAGAAAAAGCACCTGAAAAGAAGCTATCAATTAAGTAGCACAGAGAAAAATCCTAGAAAATAAAGCATAAGCATGAGGATGAGGAACAGATGCTCCCTGGCACCTAGAGAAGGGTCGCCCCCTTGCATATATATTTTTTACTACGTTGCCTTTGAAGGTAAGCAGATAAGAGCAATTTAAAATAACCATTCCTATCGGTGAAGAATAAAATTATAGCACTCCATGGTCCTTTCTTATTCAGATTCAAGGTATGTTTTTTTAAAAAATTAAATGCAATAAAATCAAGTTTGGAATATTTATATAGTAACCAAATCCTCACATTCTTTTGACATTTGATAGCAGGGTGTTGAAAATGGCCCTAACCCTCAAGGACCTATCAGCATCTGACAACTTTATAGGATTAGGAGGATGGTTTCACAGCAGGAGGACGGTAATTTAAAACCAGGCCTCCTCCTGTTGTGTTTATGGATGCAAACAGATGTGAGCTCATCACTCCCATACCTATGTACAAAAAAATATTTTTTGAGCCCTTGAACTTAGTTGGAACATGTCACCAGAGGATTATATACTCTGGCTGAGAAATGAATTTTCAGTCGGTGCATATTTTAGGTCAGATGGGTTATTTGGTGTTTCCCCCCTTAACATTCTAGAGGCCTTTTCCCTTCCTCTAAAGAATCTAAGATCCTGTATGAGAGTCTATTACCTGTGAGTCTACTTCAGATTAATCCTCAATACTTTTAGTCAGAATTTATGAGTGGGAAAAGGAAGGGATGAAAGCATTTTTTTAAAAAAAAATCTGTATTTTTATATTGTGTTGCTTAAGATACCCTTCCCATCCTAATGCTTTGTCCCAGACTGCATGAATATATCCTTCTGCATTTAAAATTTTGCTTTTTATATCTGCCTGGCACCCTCCCCCCTCCGTCTCATGGCTGAATGCCAGCATTGCCATCTTTTTTTTTTAAATGTCTTTGGATGCTTAAATGCCTTGAATGTTTCTAATATTGCATTTTAATGTTTTAAATAATGCACTGAATTAATCTGTTGTAAACCGCCCTGAGCCCCGTGCAAGTGGGGAAGGGCGGTCGAGAAATCTAATAGAATAAACAAACTAGGATTTCAAGGGCAATCTTCATTCATTTTTAGGGAGACCTGTGCGGGAGCCCCAAATGGGTGACGGCATAATAAACAGTGGATGAGACTGCTTGGCAACGAAGCGAAAAAAATAAAAGAGGAGATGGATTTGGTCTATCGGGCCTATTCCAACTATACAAGAAAAAACAAGTTGCCAGCTGAAGTGGTTGTGAAATTTACAAAACAGCATCTCAGGGACCAAATTTTGAGGATTACATCAGCGTCACCTTTGAAAATTGGAGAACAATCAATTAGAATTTTGAAAGATGTTCCGTTTGAAATCAGAATGAAAAGAAAGGAATATAAAGGTTTGACCACTTTCTTACAAAAACACCAAACGGGATATAAATGGCTGATACCCGAGGGACTGATGTTCAAGTTTAAAGATAAAAGGGGAAAAATTGACTCTATCTTTAAAGCTCAAGAATTTTTGAAAAGGCACGCCAGTAAAGAAGAAGGAGCAGAGCTAGCCAAGTGGATGTCAACATTAAGCGTGGAAGACAGCAGCTCAGAGGGAGAGGTGAAAGACGAGGAAGCTGAAGGAGCGACTGGACTAAAATATAACCTGAGGGAGAAAAAAGGAAAGGACCCCAAAGTTTAAAAACTTTTGTCTTTTTTATCAGATTATACTTTGGAAGAAAATTTTCTCAGAATGACATTACTAATAAACTAAATACCTTGTTTAACATTGACTGGCAGAAAGACGTCTGAAGATGGACATTATGGACTCGGAGTTTTGACTACTAACAGATTAACCTTACTAATATAATAACACCACTCATCCTTTTCTTTATCCCGCTATATACCCACCCCTTTTTTTCTTGAATTTAAATGAAATATCTCTCCTTTTTAGGAGAGGGAATAAAGTTTTTTCAAAAAAAATAAAATAAACAGTGGATGTGCAACAGCAAAGCTTGATGCTCTGCACCTTTAGTCAGGTCAGCAATCCAGAAAAAATATCATCTGACATTTCCCAGAAGAGCAAGGCAGCCCAGTGATGCACTGGTGATTCATAGGTATGACTGGGGCATTTATAATGTTAACTTTGGTAGCATTCATTCCAAAATCCCTTGCGCCACTAAATCCCAGGGTCTCAAAGCATGGGAAGTATGTTACATCACACAAAGCCATTTCTGCTGTGCGAGCAGGACTCTTTCCACAAGCCCTTCTTCCCCTTGGGATTTCTTTCCCTTCATCTGCATAGCTGTAAAACTGTCAGCATGGATGACATAACATACACTATAGTGAAGCAGGCAAAATTTGGAAACAGTAAAGGAGGAAGAGAAGCCTGGCCAATGAAATCACACCGGTGCTGGCAATAGCTGTGCGATGTCTATCATCAGGTTCTTTTCTCCAGAGCTAACTGAGCATCACTGAACTCCATCACAGACAGACTCACAGCAGAATAGAAGTGGTGGCCAATCACTCTGGCAAGCATGCCAAAAAGGCCAAGATTGTATTCCTTCGACTTAATTTATACTCTGCCTTTCTCCCCAGTGGGGACTCATGGTGGATTACATCCAGGGGTCGTTTCGTAGAAAA
>NW_015177102.1:202711-206036 GCF_001447785.1 Gekko japonicus | reverse complement strand
CCGACAGATCTAACAGCAGCAGCACTGCCACGCCACCTCGATCCTGATGTCTCCAGAGGTCATCAGTAAGGGTTACCAGAGCTGTCTCTGCCCTGTATCCCGGGCGGAAGCCGGACTGGAAAGGATCTAATACGGAAGTGTCATCCAGAAAGCTCTGCATGAATGGGAGTCAGTTTGGTGTAGTGGTTAAGAGGGTGGACTCAAATCTGGGAGAACTGGGTTTGATTCCCCACTCCTCCACATGCAGCTGCTGGTGTGACCTTGGGTCAGTCACAAGTTGTTTCAGAGCTGTTCTCTCACGAGCAGTTCTGGAAAGAGCTCTCTCCGCCCCGCCTACCTCACAGGGTGTCTGTTGTGGGGAGGGGAAGGGGAAGGAGATTGTAAGCCGCTCTGAGACTCCTTCGGGTAGTGAAGGGCGGGGTATAAAGCCAGTCTCTTCTTCTTCTTCTTCCTCCTCTTCTTCTTCTCTTCTTAACCTGGGAGCTGCCCTCTGAACCGTCCTCTCCCGCTTTGTCCTTTCACTCTCTGCACATGGCCTTCTTGGACTGCAAGGAGATCAAATCAGTCAATCCTAAAAGAAATCAACCCTGACTGTTCCCTGGAAGGCCAGAGAATGAAACTGAAGCTCAAATACTTTGGCCACCCAATGAGAAGGGAGCCCTCACTGGAGAAGAAGACCCTGATGCTGGGAAAGATTGAAGGTCAAAGAAGACGGGGACGGCAAAGGATGAGATGGTTAGACAGTGTCACAGATGCAACGAACATGAAATTGAGCCAACTTCAGAGGACGGCGGAAGACAGGAAGGCCTGGCGAGATCTGGTCCATGGGGTCGCAGAGAGTCGGACTCGACTGTGCGACTGAACAACAACAACAACAACATGGACTTCTATGGAGAGACATCTCTCTGCAGGTCTCTCCTGCAGAGACAATGCCCTCATACTCCCACACGCATGATGCCAGACTCGCTGGCCCTATGTGATAGGGAAGGTCCTCTTTAGATCAGGGTTCTGTCTCTCCTTTCGACTACAACCTGAATGTGAATTGGATCTACTTGAATAAATGTAAGGTTATCTTTTTTGCAATATACTTTTTTGAGAAATGTATTTACTGCACTCAGTATCACACTTCTATGAGTGGGCAAAACTCTGCTATATTACCCAAATATCCCAATGGTCTCCACCCACTAAATGTCCAGGAATTTTCAAACTGGGAGCTGGCCGTCCTAAATGAGATCCTATGCTGTTTCTCCAGCTTTAAGTCTACTGAAACGAACAGGCTTCGACTGCAGGAACTCTGTTCAGGATGGCTGTTAGTGTCAGAAACAGATGTTGAATAACAGTAGTTATTTTTCACTTGAAAAGTTTTTGTGCTCGTCTAATGAACCCCTCTGTGACAGAAATCACTCCCTCAAGTGACCCGACCCCTCCCTTTTAAGCACCAGCCATGCTCACTCATAGTCACTAAATGGGGATTTTTGGTACCATTTAAGGTTGAGAATCATCTTGGGAAATTCCCCAATCGGAATCTTGGGTGGGGACAGCGGCAGCCATTTTGACTAGCAGACGTTTCCCTATTCTGAGAAGAAACTGTATCCCTTAATGGAAGATTTCATGTTGCGTGTTTCCAAAAAAATCCTCTTTGTTGAAAAAAAGAAAAGAAAAAGTCCTCAGTGGAGCTAACCGGTACCTAACATCAATGCTCCCTCTATGCTGTGGAGTCTTGTGAGCAAAAATCCTAAATTGTGAGATATGGGCATTAAAGTTGTGAGCCAGCAGTCTGGCTACTGCATGAATTAGTTTGCTCTGGAGCCATCCCTTCCTGAGTGAAGACAAACATCTGTGAGCCAGTGTCAGGTCCCCAGCTAAAACACTCTCCACACACACTTGTTGTTGTTCAGTCGCACAGTTGAGTCCGACTCTTCGCGACCCCATGGACCAGATCACGCCAGGCCCTCCTGTCTTCCGCCGTCCTCTGAAGTTGGCTCAATTTCATGTTCATTGCATCTATGACACTGTCTAACCATCTCATCCTTTGCCGTCCCCGTCTTCTTATTAGGGTGTACATATGAATAAAACATCCATCAAGTTAAAAGAAGTAGTCTAAATATCAGACTCTAAAAGCTAGTCTTTGAGCTTCAGTTTCATTATCTAGCCTTCCGGGGAACAGTCAGGGTTGATTTCTTTTAGGACTGACTGATTTGATCTCCTTGCAGTCCAAGAGACTCTCAAGAGTCTTCTCCAGCACCATAGTTCAAAAGAATCTATTCTTCGGCGCTCGGCCTTCCTTATAGTCCAACTCTCGCAGCCATACATGACTACCGGGAATAAAGTGAAATGCTTTATTGAAGATATGCTTGCTGTAGGTACGAGAAATTTTGTTAGGACTGAAGAAAACGGCAAGAACTTACAGGCTATAGCTAAAAGCATAAAATTCCACACTCTCATACGTCACACCTAACCCCCAGCGTTTCTGTGGCAACACAGACAGATATATGGTGCCTTATCTAACTTAGCCTAGGCACAGAAAGTCACCAAGTTCAGTCACACAAGAACCAACTCTGGGGCACAGCTTGAGGAATGATTATGGCTACTACCCCCATGCACTCCAACATCAACACCCCCCCTAGAATTCAACATGACAAGCGAAGGGAAAGTAAAGCAAACTTAACCAGTTTGGTGTAGTGGTTCAGTGCACGGACTCTAATCTGGGAGAACCGGGTTTGATTCCCCACTCCTCCACTTGCACCTGGCTGGATGACCTTGGGCAAGCCATAGCTCTGGCACAGCTGTTCTTGAAAAAGAGCAGTTTCTGTCAGGAGCTCTCTCAGCCCCGCCTACCTCACAGGGTGTCTTGTGGGGAGGGGAAGGGAGAGGAGTTTGTAAGCCACTCTGAGACACCTTTGGGTAGTGAAGGGCGGGGTATAAATCCAATCTCTTCTTCTTCTTCAGGAAACGAACGTTAGGCCTGAGCTTGACACCCGGAGGCTAAAAAACTGTGAGCTAGCTCACACTAATTCAGCTTAGAGAGAACACTGCCTACGGTTCCCAATCCCCAGGTGGGGCCTGGATTTTTCCTGGAATTACAAGTGATCTCCAGCCTACGGAGCTGTTTCCCTGGAGGAAATGACAGGTTGGAAGAGCACACTGTTTGGTATGCCACACAGTCTAGGAAAAATGGAAGTCCTAGAGTGACGTCCCACCTCAGCAGAGTTCCTTCCTGTCCCTAAACTCTACCTTCCCCAGGCACTATTTCCCCCCACCCCATATCTCCAGGAATTTTCCGAGCCAGAATTCGCCACCACTGTACACGCCCACCCCACACCCC
>NW_015177102.1:198241-202582 GCF_001447785.1 Gekko japonicus | reverse complement strand
TCCTTTTACGATTTCAGATTCCTGTTTTTACTCCCCTCTGGTAATCCTATTAACAAGGTTATGCCTTTTCCTGCTATAAAGTCTCCCAGCACTTTTTGTTCCCACATACGATATTCTTCGGGGGAGCTAAATGAGATCATCTGTTGCTTCAGGATGGGTGTTGTCAATGAACCGATTACCACAGACTCTGTGTTTCACTGTCGAGGAGGAGAGGAGGAGGAGGAGATTAGATTTCTACCCCGCCCTTCACTACCCGAAGGAGTCTCAAAGCGGCTTACAATCTCCTTTCCCTTCCCCTCCCCACAACAGACACCCTGTGAGGTAGGCGGGGCTGAGAGAGCTCTGACAGAAACTGCTCTTTTTAAAGAACAGCTCTTATCAGAACTACAGCTTGCCCAAGGTCATCCAGCCAGGTGCAAGTGGAGGAGTGGGGAACCAAACCCGGTTCTCCCAGATTAGAGTCCGGGCACTTAACCACTACACCAGATGGGCTCTCAGAAGCTAAGCAGAGTTGGTTGTCAGGCTCCTTATGCATTTTACAGCTCACCTGGCACTGAGAGAGGAGGTTCCTCTCTATTGTTTATTTATTATTTATTTGTTATTTTAGATTTATATCCCGCCTTGCCTGCCATGCAGGCTTGTCACCTTAGTGGGGCCAAATGTCCTGGTTTCTCAAATGTCTGTTATTCTATTTTTTATTTTTGCTGTGTAGAGGCTACGGGTCTGTGGGGGGGTAGGCAACTAAGTTTTGGATGGAGGGATGCCCTGGGAGAGGTACGTGCTTAGTGGGGGGGGCAGTTGACTGTTAATTCTGGCGGGCAAATGCCGTGGGGTGACCGGGTCCTGACCTTTAGTGCCTTTACTTGAACACACTATATCTGTAACCTTCGCATGTTCAACTTCAGTGCTAACAATAGCTCGAGTCCAGTATGGTATTTTGTTGTTGTTCAGTCGCACAGTCGAGTCCGACTCTTCGCGACCCCATGGACAAGATCCCGCCAGGCCCTCCTGTCTTCCTTCATGTCCGTTGCATCTATGACACTGTCTAACCATCTCATCCTTTGCCGTCCCCTTCTTCTTTGACCTTCAGTCTTTCCCAGCATCAGGGTCTTCTCCAGTGAGTGCTCCCTTCTCATTTGGTGGTATGGTATTTATTGAAGTCTTAATAAAGTTAGCTTTCTTCAAAGTGACTGGTGTTGAGCCTGACATTGGTCCTGGTTAGCATTTGGATGGGGGACCACCAAAGAACTCCAGGGTCGCTATGCAAAGGGAGGCGATGGCAAACCACTTCCGAAGTTCTCTTGCCTTGAAAAGCCTTCCGGGTCTCCAGAAGTTGGCTGTGATTTGACAGCACTTTCCGTCACCATTAGGGCTGCTTAACCAGTTTGCCATGATTTGCAATATTTTAATTTTTATTCAGTGTCGACTTTTTATGTCTTGGACGAGCCCTGCTGTAAAAGGGCTTTGGGTGGTGGAAAAGCAACACCCAACGTTTTAAATAAAATTAATAGGACTGAATGGTAATGGTAAGTCATCACAAAAAACTATTAGCGGGTGTAAGCAGTGTTCCCTCTAAGCTGAGTTAGTGTGAGCTAGCTCACAGTTTTTTAGCCTCCAGCTCACAGATTTTTGTCTTCGCTCAGGAAGGAGGGCTCCAGAGCAAACTGAGTTTGGGTGGTGGAAAAGCAACACCCAACGTTTTAAATAAAATTAATAGGACTGAATGGTAATGGTAAGTCATCACAAGAAACGATGAGCGGGTGTAAGCGTTCCAAATGTCTATTAGCCAGTTTACCACGTGCTACTCTTTGGCTTCGGGATCCAGTCCATAAAAGCGTAGTTGATTTGCAGACTTGGACTCCGCTGCGTTTAATCCATTTAATCAGTCCTTGGGAAATATAAATTCACAGTGTGGTGCTTGTAAAGCTGTCAAGAGACAAACACTGCACAGCACAACGGAATCCTCGTTCCTGACCCATGCGCACCCTTGGTCTCCCTTCTCTCTCTTATGAGTTCCTCTCGAAGAAGCACACACCGGAAGGCGATGGGGGTATGGTTGCCAGATCCAGGCTGAGAAACGTCCGGAGATTCGGGGATGGAGCCTGGGGAGGGCCTCTAATGCACAGTCATTCTTCCCTTGCTTTAACCATGCATGTCTGCCAAGTTTTCTTTGTCATTCTTTGTCATTCATACGGGCTGGAAAATGTGGGGGGGAGCGTGGCTGTTTGCCCCGGAGGAAAATAACGTGCGGTTGCGCGATCAGACGTCCCTTCGAGGTCCCGTGGTTAGGGGGCAGGTGCCAATCACACGATGATCCTGAGCCGCGGCAAAAAGAAGCGGTGCGGCGCGATCACACCAGCAATCGCTAGGCGCCGCTTCCGTGGCAAACGGGATGGATTTTTTAAAAAAACTGAAGTTTGTGCATATGCATGACTGAGCAATCATATCTGCACATCCGAAGGCAGGTGGTGGGCTTACCGGAGAGGGCGACAGACGCTTCCGGACCCCAACAGAACTGCGAGGCATAGCCAATGGAGGGGGAGGTGGGCCCCCTCGTCACAGCTGCTCTAACCACCTGCACGACAGTGGCCATAGCGACCTTCCAGAGGCGGCAAGCCTGGCTGCAGTGGAAGGGGGCCTCTTTGTGCGCATGCGCCGTTGGGCGCTTGTGCGCATCCTGTGGAGACTTGGAAAAAAACCCCTGTTCTCAACAGGACATGGGTGGGCGCCGGATGCCACAGGATTCCACCGGAAACGCGATCAGGCGCCCGCCCTTGCCCCGCGGTTTCCGGAAACTAGTACCTCAGAGGTACTAGCTTTTTACCCCGCATCTTCGGCGTTGTGCTGCCTGTCCTTCCTGGCTAATCTGTGTCAGGATGTTCCATTTCCCTTCACGTTTTGCATTGCCACCTCCACAACCATGCTGAAACAAGTGGACAATTTTGAGACTTTGCTAAAGTGTAAGACCATGCTACTTGTAAAGGTTGCAGAACCATAATTTTAATGATAAGTGTTATGTACTGGGACTGAACCATTCCAGGTATGTCACACCAGAGACTGGCTGAGCTTGGAGCACAAGAACAATAGCCTACCAAGACTCTGGAAGTAACCAGTCAAGTAGGAATGTTATGGAAACAGCCTATCACTGGGAGTGGGGTGTGTTTGGGTGTGGCAACTGCATGCTATTTAACAGAGCCTCAGAGTCTTGTCTTGCTCTTGCTGGAACCACTAATAAAATAGAGCTGATCACTAGACTTGGGGTCTGCTCATCCGTGGGACCCACTCATTAACATTCCGTATTGATTTTCCTCCCGTCAGTGCTCAGTTTGCTTCTTGGTCACTGTTTCCCCGTGTTTTCTGAGAGTGCTTTTGTGCCGATTCTCCCCTTGTTTCACTTCCAAGCCGAAGGTAATTCAAAAGTGTACAGATTCCCTCGGATTCCCCCCCCCACACCCTTTTGTTGCCCCTCGAAGGTCACTCCCTGCTCACATTGAAGTCCTTCCACCCACTCTGCACCTTCTGCACCACCCTCCTCCCTTCATCAGTGTACAAGCTCCATTTCCCCCCTCATTTGTAAATGTTAATTTTCTTTTTTGACAAGGGACATGAGTCTAGCGATATGAGACTATCGCTAGTCTCAGACTGCTGAATAAAAAAATTAAAATGGGGGGGGGAGTTTAAAAAGGAACTGTGTGAGGTTGAGTTGCCTGCTGGTATTGACTTAAAAGTGGGATTGGAGAGGTGGCAAATGGTAGTGTCCCCAGTGCAAAAAAACCCAGGTTGTTTACCAGTAACTGGTGATCTTCGAGTGGTCATCTGTGCATTCACACCAATGGGATCTAGTGCGCCTGCGCTGGATCGATCGGTGCTGTAGCAAGCTCTTTTCAACGGATTTTCGCGCCCATTCCCCCAGGCAAGCAGGAATGCAATCCACACAGGACAGGCTTTAAAATACTGCCAAGATCACGACCAGTACACAGGATCAAATTAGAGAATCTCAAAGAGCAAACCATGCAAATTTGCACAGAAGGGCAGGAAATTAGCTGCGCTAGAGCATCAGCAAAAATGCCCCCCCCCCTTTTTCAATTTAGTGGCACAAAAACTATAAAAAGCTCTCCAGAGTTTCTGCTAGAGGACTCCTCCCCCAAACAAATTGCAGCTCTGTGCAAAGTGTCGTTAGCGCTATTAGCGCAATCTGCACTTACCAAAAAAATAAATTCGCAAGACAGTCTCCTTCAGTTAAGCAGGTTTATTTGAATACAGCTTGCAAGCGGCAGGTGTTCCTCACCGCCCAATGGCACTGAGAGAACACCCCGAATGAGGGTTTGGGCCAACTATTTA
>NW_015177102.1:192934-197924 GCF_001447785.1 Gekko japonicus | reverse complement strand
CTCCTCCTCCTCCTCTCAGAGTTCTCTCAGCCCCACCTACCTCACAAGGTGACTGTTGTGGAGAGACAGATCAAGATGGGTGGCCGTGCCAGTCTCTCTGTAGCAGTAGAAAAGAGCAAGAGTCCAATAGCACCTTAAAGACTAACAAAATACGTGACAGGGTATGAGCTTTCATGAGAGGAAGGGAAGGTGACTGTAAGCCGCTCCAAGACTCCTTCAGGTAGTGAAGGGTGGAGTATAAAAACTACTACTACTACTACTACTCTTCTATAAAGCCAACTCCTCCTGTGGTTAAGTGCGCAGACTCAAATCTGGGAGAACCGGGTTTGATTCCCCACTCCTCCACTTGCACCTGGCTGGATGACCTTGGGCAAGCCATAGTTCTGTCAGAGCTGTCCTGGAAAGGGCAATTCTGGAAAGAGCTCTCTCAGCCCCACCTGCCTCACAGGGTGTCTGTTGTGGGGAGGGGAAAGGAAAGGAGTTTGTAAGCCGCTCTGAGACTCCAAGCGAAGGGTGAGGGATAAATCCAATTTCCTCCTCCTTCCTTCCTCCTCCTCTTCCACTACCATACTGCCCCCTTTAATCCAGGTTAAATTTCCATCAACTTTTGGACTACAATAGACTAGCCTAGTTCTAGCTCATTAGTTGGCCACACCCACAGTAACCATGTTCAGCTGTGAAGCTAATTGAGCACATGAACACATGAAGCTGCCTTATACTGAAATCAGACAATCAGTCCATCAAGGTCAATATTGTCTACTCAGACCGGTAGCAGCTCTCCAGGGTCTCAGGCGGAGGTCTTTCACATCACCTCCCGCCTGATCCTTTTATGTCGGGGATTGAACCTGGGACCTTCTGAATGCCAAGCAGATGCTCTGCCAGTGGGCCAAGACACCCTTTCTCTCAGCCTAATCTGCATCACAGGGTTGTTGTAAAGATAACAAGGAGGAAAGGTGAAGCATGTAAGTCACCCTGACGTCCATGGAACATTGGATGAAATGTGAGCAACTGCCTTCCAAGGGTTAAAAAAGGCTCTCATTTCAATGTGTTACATTCCGGATGTAAACACCTGCTTGTAGGCTCATCAGTTGGGTGTAGTGGTTGAGTGCGCAGACTGTAATCTGGGAGAACCGGGTTTGATTCCCCACTCCTCCACTTGCACCTGGCTGGATGACCTTGGGCAAGCCATAGTTCTGATAAGAGCTGTCCTTGAAAAAAGAGCCGTTTCTGTCAGAGCTCTCTCAGCCCCACCTACCTCACAGGGTGTCAGTTGTGGGGAGGGGAAGGGAAAGGAGTTTGTAAGCTACTTTGAGACACTTTTGGGTAGTGAAGGGTGGGGTATAAATCCAATCTTTTCTTCTTCTTCTTCATAAACTTAGAGAAAGGAAGTACTATTTTTCTATTTAAACCGTACATAAATGGCAAAAATGTTATTTATGGGATTTCAGGACATGGTAAAGTAATCATTTTTCCTTCACTGCTTTTGTATCAGTCATCAATGCCACAAAAAAGAGTTTAAATGCATCTTTCAGAGAGAGAGAGTGAGAGAAAGAGTTTGTGTGTGTGTGTGTGTGTGTTGTGGATCACAATCTTTCTATAAGACAAAAATGAGCTAATGCTGCCCTCTCCTGCTTAAGCAGTGAATTACAACAACCAACCTAAAGGGAAAAAATTAACAAAAGCCAAAAGTGGAAGATTATTAGGGTTATACCTTTGCAGGACAAGTGACAAGGAAGTGGCTTTATATTTGAATAAATCGAGCTCTCTGACCAGAATGTAGTTCTCCATATGCACAAATGAAATCTGACTGGAAAGCCTTCCCTATCTATTTTTTGTAATTAGAATATTTATAGGTATTCCTTTTCTACAAGGGTGGGGAGAATAGAAAAAAGGCAGATGCTCGTAATATTATACATGGGGTGTGGAAAATGACTAAGGAAACATTTATTCGTGAGTAATTGACAGTGGAATAGTTAAAGAAAACAACTTGTCATGTTTTCTGTTGCCACAGAAGGTTGGACCAGAACCAACGGGTTGAAATTCAATCAAAGGAGTTTTTGGCTAAGCATGAGGAAGAACTTCCTGAGAGTTAGAGGGGTTCCTCGGTGGAACAGGCTTCCTCGGGAGGCGGTGGGCTTTCCTTCTTGGGAGGCTTTCAGACAGAGGCTAGATGGCCGTCTGACAGCAATGCTGATTGTGTGAACTCAAAGCAGATCATGAAGAGTTGCCTAAGTACTTAGTTCTCGTGGCCCTTTCTTACACGCCCAGGTACATGCCATACATGCCAATCCCCACTTTGGGGCCAGGAAGCAATTTTTCCCCAGGCCAGTTTGGCCGGGGATCCGGGGGGGGGGTTTGCCCTCTTCTGGGCATGGAACAGGGGTCACTGGGGGTGTGGAGGGGGAGGTATTTGTGAATCGCCTGCATTGTGCAGGGGGTTGGACTAGATGACCCTGGAGCTCTCTGATTCTATGCAGCCCCGTTAAATAGACATGAATGGGATTGCTCTCTAGATCAGGGGTGTCAAACCTTATTTGTTACAAGGGCCAGATCTCACACAAATGTCTCTCTGTTGGGCCGGGCCATGTGTGCCATAAAACGTAATGCCAGTTACTGGAGATAGAAACTGTATAAAGGACAGCAGCTGGTAAGCGCCTCATCCGGCCCTTGGGCCTGATGTTTGACACCCCTGTTCTAGATTGTGGAATTCACTGCCAGTGGCTATGGTGACAGCCACGCCCTTCTTCTGGTCTGCCTCCAAGCAGGGTTGTTAGGCCACTATGGGAAACAGGATGCGGGACTACCTTACATCAGTTAAAGCGAGCCATCAAGTTGCTACCAGTTTATGGTGTCTCCATCAGGGGGCTTTCAAGACAAGAGACAAGGTTTGCCATTGCCTGCCTCTGCATAGCAACCCTAATCTCCCTCGGTGGTCTCCCACCCAAGTACTAAACAGGGCCGACCCTGCTTAGCTTCTGAAAGCAACGAGTTCAGGCTAGGCTGGGCTATCTGGCCTAGCCTGGACTGTCTTCCCCATTAGATTTTGGTCCCCCACCTTTCCTGTAAGGAAGTCAGGGTAGCACAGACAGTTTCCCCGCCCTCCATTTTACCCTCACAACAATCCTGTGAGCTAGGCTCGAGACAGTATCCCAAAGACACCCAGTGATATTCATGGCCAAGTGGAAACTTGACCTGGATCTGCGCTAATGGAGGAGAGAGGCGGGGTGAGCCAGTTTGGTGTAGTGGTTAGGAGGGCAAACTCTAATCTGGGAGAACCAGGTTTTATCCCCCACCCCTCCACATGAAGCTGCCAGTGTGACCATGGGTCAGTCACAAGTTCTCTCAGTGCTGTTCTCTCAAGGGCAGTTCTCAGGAGAGCTCTCTCAGCCCCACCTACCTCAGAGGGTGTCTGTTGTGGGGAGGGGAGGGGAAGGGAAAGGAGATTGTAAGCCGCTCTGAGACTCCTTCGGATAGTGAAGGGTGGGTTCATCCAATTTCTTCTCCTCCCCACTGCAGCCTCTCAGCCTGAGCACCACACAGCTCCACAACCCCTGGAATAATCTTTCCGTGGGTCAGAAAGGATTGTAGGAGCAGAAAGGGACAAGTGGAGATTTCATGGGTCTTCTGTTGATGCCTATTTGGATGCAAATCAAAGTATAACCTTGATTTATTGGCACTCCCAACATCCCTGAAAAATGAGACTTACCGATTTCCTGTCTCGTTACCAGTGCTGATTTCTCCATGCCTACCACTCCCCTGCATATCATACCTAGAGATGTGAAGGCCCGGAAAAAAACAGAAAAATTCGGGGGAGATAGGTCAGGGGTCCCTGGCCTTTCTGAGCCTACAAGCACCTTTTGAATTTCAAAGATGCGGCGGTTCATTAGCCACAAAATGGCTGCCACAGGAAGCAGAGCCAGCCTAAAAATGGCTGCCGAAGAGGAGGAGATTGGATTTATACCCCACCCTTCACTACCCAGAGTCTCAGAGTGGCTTACAACCTCCTCTCCCTTCCCCTCCCCACAACAGACATCCCATGACATAAATGGGGCTGAGAGAGCTCTCTCGAGAACTGCCCTTGGCAGAACAGCTCTGAACTTGCGACTGACCCAAGATCACACCAGAAGCTGCACATAGAGTGGAGAATCAAACCCGGTTCTCCCAGATTAGAGTCCGCACGCCTAACCGCTACACCAAAACTGGCTCTCTTATCTTCAGTCACAGACTGAAGATCCTTGAGCTGTGGTGGCAGTGGCTGCCAAATAAATGTTTTCCAAAGCCAATCAAATATTCCAGAGCCAGTTTGGCGTAGTGGTTAAGCGGACTCTAATCTGGGAGAACCGGGTTTGATTCCACACTCCTCCACTTGCACCTGCTCGATGACCTTGGGCAAGCCACAGTTCTGTCAGAGCTGTTCTTGAAGAAGAGCCGTTTCTGTCAGAGCTCTCTCAGCCTCGCCTACCTTACAGGGTGTCTGTTGTGGGGAGGGGAAGGGAGAGGAGATTGTCAGCCGCTCTGAGACACCTTTGGGTAGTGAAGGGCGGGGTATAAATCCAACCTCTTCTTCTTCTAAACCACTCTGAGACTCCCTTGGGTAGTGAAGGGTGGGGTATAAATCCAACCTCTTCTTATTCTTCAGTAGCCAATCAGGAGCCTTACCAGGAAAACCCCAACCTGACCCTGCTCACTTTCTAAAAGCACTTGGGAGGCACCTACTGGCACCCCACATGGTGGTGTTGGGCAACAGCAGAATCTTCCTGTCCTGGCAGAGAAGCAGTCAGTTCCTTCCTTCGTCATCCTCGACAGTTCATGGCTAAGTTTTGCCTGGGTAAAAGCAGGCCAGTCAGGCGTTCCAGGCTCTTATCAGGGGATGATCCATCTATGCTCAAGTCCATAAGCCAGGGGTCGTTCCGTAGAAAAAGAGCTAGGGGAACTCATTAGCATAAGGCACACCCCCTGACATCACCGGAAGTGTGTCATAAGGCCACAC
>NW_015177102.1:190255-192674 GCF_001447785.1 Gekko japonicus | reverse complement strand
TCGGTATGTCCCCCCCCCCCCCTACCCCCCCCGGGGGAACTGCGATCCCCCGCGACCCCCCCCCCCCCGAAATGACCTCTGCCATAAGCATTCCCATTCTCATCCAAATTTCTTAATGGAATAAAATGCCCGTGCGGTGTTCATTCATTTCAAAGTACCCCAGACGAATGTTCCAAATAATTCAGTTTCAGAAGTGCAGACGTGGAGATTGTTGAAGGGACACCTCCGTCTCACCTCTGATGGAGCCGGCCGGGCTGTTACAAATCTGTTTCCCAAAAAAACATTTTCAAAGAGGGGACAGGACATTGTCTATACACGCAGTGCTATCACTCCAATATGAATTTTCAATGTTCTCACGAGCACAATTTTCGGGAAAACACTATTGTAAGAATCAGGGCTTCTTCCTCCTCTTCTTCTTCTGGAAAAAGAGGTGCCAGAAATCTCAAGAGGGAAATGAAGTTTTCAATCTGCATGCTGAAATCTCACAATTTTGTAAACATTTTTAAAAGAATTTAAAAGCCCTGGTGAGAATTGTGCTTCTGAGAATATTGAAAATTCATTCACTAACTAAAGGAGTCGCACAGCGGCTTACAATCTTTCCCTTCCCCTCCCCACAACAGACACCCTGTGAGGCAGGTGAGGCTGACAGAGCTCTTTCAAGAACTGCTCACGAGATAACAGCTCTGAAAGAATTTGTGACTGACCCAAGGTCACCCAGCAGCTGCATGTGGAGGTGTGGGGAATCAAACCCGGTTTAGATTAGAGTCTGCGCTCCTAACCACAACACTAAAAAACAGGTTGCTTACCTGTAACTGATGATCTTCGAGTGGTCATCTGTGCATTCACACCCATGGGATCTAGTGCGCACGCGCTGGATCGATCGGCACGAAAATCCGTTAAAGAGCTTGCTACAATGCCGATCGATCCAGCGCGTGCGCACTAGATCGCATGGGTGTGAAGCACAGAGACCACGTCGAAGATCTTAGAGTAATGCATCTGTGTTATCTTTGAAAAACAGCCTGAAATAGGTTCCCTTACTACACTGCCCGGGCTACTTCCCTAAAACATCAGAGCAAAGACTGAGATTTTAAATTGCTGTTTTTATGTGAGTGTGTATTTTTATAATCGTTTTGTTTACACTGTAAGCCACCATGAGTTTTGCAAGACAGAAAGGCAGCAAATAATTTTCTTAACAAATAGATACTTTCAGCATCAGAGAGTGACTGTGTATGTAGCTAATGTTCCGTTATCAAGCTTAACAAAATATTCTGCCCTCCAGGGAAGTGGTAAGAAATCTGTGAACTGAAAGTATTTCTCATCTCTCCTCACTAGAAGAAAGAGAGAATATAGCAGAGGAGGCTTTAAAGCTCTATACGGCCAGGGGCCCGCATATCTGCAAGACCGCCTCTCCCTCTATGAGCCCCGAAGGGCTTTACAATCTGCCAATCAGCATCTTCTCGTGGTTCCCAGCCCCAGGGATGTCCGCATCCAACTCGCCTCGACCTTTTCAGCTCTGGCCCCTACGTGGTGGAATGAGCTCCCATATGAGATCAGGGCCCTGCTAGACCTTTTACAGTTCCGCAGGGCCTGCAAGACGGAGCTCTTCCGCCAGGCTTTTAACTAGGGCGACAGACGCCCCTCCCTCTTTACTGGGCCTCCCCTCGACGGGTCAGAACTGCATACCAGAGTTGGCATCTGTGAGGTTTTAATGTCAATGACAACGGCACCGGATGAAGGCCATTGTGGTATTTTACTAGTGTTTTAACTGTATTAACTGTGTATATTGTATTTTTATAAAATTTGATGTAACCCACCCTGAGCTTGCCAGGTGGGGAGGGCGGGATATAAGTCGAATAAATAAATAAATAAATAAATAAATAAATAAAATATGCTAATGAGGTACCTGGCTCTGAATGTGACGATATGATACAGGCCCATTCTGCACCTAGCATTCGCTCCGTTGTTTTACCAAACCCACATTGGAACAGGAAAAAGATGTGGCTCAAAACCGCATTCAAATACCCCGGGGCCAACGCCTACTGACTGAAGAGTCACCCCTGAACGGCCATAAAACAGCCATACATCTATGCAGATGGTACCATAAAACCGAGAGATCAAAGGAAGTGAAACCAACATGCAGTGTGGAGGCTACCATAAAATCCGACAATCAAAGAAAGTGAAAGCGGCATGCAATGTAGAGGGGAATTTCTGTTCCAACGTGGGTTTGGTAAAACAGCAAAGTGAATGCCGGATGCAGGAACGGCCACAGACTGACGTCCACCAACACTCTTAGGTACGGATCCTTCTCTGAATTCCCCACCGTTATTTTGCTCCGACAGATAAAAACCACATGACCGGCTTTGGTCGTGATGTTCAGATAGTTGCAGACCACTTAAAACAGAAAAAACCAACTTCAGCA
>NW_015177102.1:144847-190244 GCF_001447785.1 Gekko japonicus | reverse complement strand
CGTACAAACAACCCCCCACATGCAGCCAGTCCCGACTTAGCCCTGAAATCTGCGGCGGGAAACGAAAGCACGGTCAAGATTTTAAAAAAAAAGGTCTAAGGGAAATGTTTTGTTATAAATTTATTTCATCTTCAGTATTTCAGCTTGCACCTTTGCTCCAGCACTTTTGAAAAATAGAACGTTTCACCGAGGGCGGCGTCTGCCGAGTTTACATTGAGTCCCAGTCAATGTTCTTAAAAGAGGCTTAGCTTAATCCCGTTGAACCATGTTGTGTTTGGTGTGGCGGATGACTAGTTTCCTTCTGTCCCACCCCCCACCCCCAGAATTAACAGCGTCAAGTTTTTGTTTGGTTGGGGTTGTTTTACAAAGCCATTGACTTTACAACATCCATACATGAAGACTTGTGTGTACAAAACTGACCTGATAATCCCAAAACAGTAGTCAGTCAAAAGGGGGTTATTTTCTCCCCCCCCCCTTTGGCCTAGAAACAAGGAAACCTCAAATTCTACCTCGTATTTAAATGGCAAGAAGAAAGGGGGGGAAATATACAAGCTTGTATTTATACTGTAACTTCTATCGATAGCGACAGGTTGTAAATCCATGTTTGCAACTATCACAAAAAGACTCATGAACACCAATTCAGCTTTATACTGTTGAATAACGGCTGGATCAATGGTTTAGGATTATCAATTCATTGTTGTCATATAACAGTTCAAAAGCATCCTGGAGAAAAATCCTGAAAAAACACATACCTTACGGTATATAATAATGCACCTGCATTAGCTAAATATATACTGTACACAAGTCTCGTCAGCATTTTATCTACCAAAGATGTGAGATTCCACTTTCAAATACAAAGCAGATAGCCAGTAATGTATACTTTATAATACAGCTCTCTTCCCTTCTCTTTTTTTGTTTTTAATCTTAAACAGTTTGGTCACAATGCACCTTTGATAGAAAATCAATTCAATTTTTTTTTAAACTAATACTTAGCTGATTGGGATTGCTAGAATTACGGGGTATTCTCCTCCCCCCCCCCCCCCAGTAGTATTTTTAGAACCATTCTGGTAACAAATACAGTCGTGAGGAATGAGCGTCCAAGACCGGAATGATGAAGCATGTTACCCAGAATCCATTCCAGCTCAAAAACCCCCAAAAAGAATAGCTGTGATGAAAAACAGTATTCAAGTCACGAATGTGCCACTGCATTTTTCCTCCCCAGAAGCTACATCCTCCCCAATACATCCCTCCCCCTTTTTTGCTGGAATGTTTAATAAAGCCATATTTTAAAAAGGCAACAAAACTTCAAAACATCCAAACTTTTGCTCAACTCCCCACTCTGCCCCCCAGATATTAAATCCATGATGACCTTTTGAGATCCATCTCATAGATGTATAGCAGGAACTCCTTTGCATATTAGGCGACACACCCCTAATGTAGCCAATCCTCCAAAAGCTTACAGAGCTCTTCTTACAGGGACTACTGTAAGCTCTTGGAGGACTGGCTACCTTAGGGGTGTGTCGCCTAATATGCAAAGGAGTTCCTGCTACAAAAAGAGCCCTGGCTGTTTTCCTTAGCTTTTTTTTTTATATATATAATTAATATTATTTCCAAATGGCCTCAAAGAAGACGTATAGTAATACAATAATTTAGCCTCATTATTAACTAACACAAACCTGGTCAAGTTTACTTAATCGACAGTGTAACAACTAATACTGGTCAGATACTGAAGTCTGCGTTGTCGCCGCTGCACACTTGGATAACGGTCGGAGAGGTGAGCTTGGACGTGCCATCAACTTGATCCACTGAGTACTCCGAAGCACACTTCCCAATTCTGTTTATAACCACTTTTTTATATTTATTTGTCATGTTCACACTGAAGGAGCACCAAAGCAAGTCTGGTACTCAAAAAAGATGCTTTATACCAGAACAAAACTCTTAGCATTAAAGGACCCTAATTTTTCTTTTTCCACGGCCCTGATCTGTATAAACATTCAACTTGTGAAGATGTGCAAAAAAAAAAAAAAAAAGATCCCCCACTCCCACCCTGCCTCCCACCCCAAAAAAAGTCAAATTACATCATAGTTATCCAGAGAAGATGTTACACAAACTCATATGAAAAATGACAATCTCTCTTTTTTTTCCTCTTTTACTATAAATACATTTAACAGTTTTAGCAGAAAGACAAGCTAGATTTTTAAGATTGTTCACATCTGAAGTTGTATTACTCTCTGCTAATGATAAATAAGGGACAGGTCCTGGCGATGGAATTCGGACACGGCAATTTTTTCCCCGTCAATGGATCTTTCTGAAGACTGGTTTTAAAGGAGAGGTAAAACAATGATTATTTTTGCAAAGTTCTGAGGAAAAGTCCATCCGTTGTCCAAACTTTGGATTGAAGTCCTTATTTTTTTTTCCTCCCCCCGTTACTTAGAGACAGATATATACACAGGGCTGTTGTAATAATGAAACAAATGTGAAATCTACTGTAAAGTTGCACAATACAGAAAACTGTTGCTCCATCTTCTACTACATACATGTGTGACTCCACAGGATCGTTAACATTGCTGCTCTCCTTTTTTGTTAAGTCGGAATTATTCCATCCCGTCTGAGCCCCCTCTTTAATTCCAGATCCTCCAGTTTCTTCCATAGTTCTTCACGTTCTTTCTCTTTTTTCTTCTCACTAAACAAAACAAAGCAAAGCAAAAAAAAAAAAAGGCATCACTGACACTGAATTTCTGAAGAACTTTGTCGTTTACAACAGTATTGCTACACAAAGAAACGAAACAGTGCTGTGGACTAATGACGGCCGCTGAGTATTCTCGGGTTTACCCCCTTGGAAACATCCTAAATTACACACGGGGAACACAGCGGCTTCATAGCTTCGTGTGTTACGACCCTAGCTGGTGGTGTCCTTTGGCACCCAGTTCTACTTAGAGCCCTCTTGAGTCTTGCCAAGACAGAACGTGTACTCAAATCAACAGTACTGGCTCAATCTGCTGATAGGTCTTGCTCTCCTGCGCTTACTGGAATATTTTCTAAGCCCAAATCGATAAAAACTGCCTTGACAGCTGGAAGTCAATAGAATGAACACATTTTACAGATCAAACTCACCGCTGTAGGCTTTTGAAAAAAGAAGGATAGGTTATCTTTCCTGTACTAGAAACCCACATTGTTTGTCATATGCCTTCAAGAATAGTGAAGGTCATGATGAAGTCGAGAGAGCTCTTATTAGCCCATATTTTGCCCACCATCTCATTATTCTGCCATCCTTACTCCAAGGAATTGAGCCTGGCATACATGGCTCTCCCTCCTTCCAAACAGGTTAACTGGCCCAACATCATCCAGTGAATTTTTTTTAAGGCTGAGTGGTAACTTGAACCCAGGTCTCACCAAGTCCTAGTCAGGAACCTAGACCACTGTATCATGTTGGACCCATCTTATTTTTCTCTGTATTTAATCCTTTAAGGAAGGACTGTATCAATCAGAGCGTACAGAAGAAGAAGAAGAAGAAGAAGAAGAGATTGGATTTATACCCCGCCCTTCACTTGGAGTCTCAGAGCGGCTTACAAACTCCTTTCCCTTCCCCTCCCCACAACAGACACCCTGTGAGGTAGGTGGGGCTGAGAGAGCTCTGACACAAACTGCTCTTTTTCAAGGACAGCTGTGCCAGAGCTTGTGACTGACCCAAGGTCACATCAGCAGGTGCAAGTGGAGGAGTGGGGAATCAAACCCAGTTCTCCCAGCTTAGAGTCCGCACACTTTCTAATCTCGTCTTCTTTATTTTTTTATTTATTGGTCATATTTTTATACCGCACCCATCTCCTGTGAGGCCTTGGAGCAGTCACAAATGTTAATGCTTTATGATTAATTAGAACCACAGTTCTATCATCGAGATCGGACTAAATTACACCACAGGAATTATCGATGAGTAGAAAAATGCCTGACCTCAAATTACCGTGAAGCAGACACAATGATATTTCGCCAGTGGTGGAAAGTACTCCCAGGTTGCAGCAGACTTACCGCAATCCTGCAGGGCAAGGGTCCTCAACCCTTTAGAGCCTATGGGCACCACTGAAATTCTGATACAGGGTGGTGGGCGGGCGCCACCAGAAAATGGCTGCCACATGAGGAGGAGCCAGCTACAAAATGGCTACCGCAAGAGGCAGAGACACACACAAAGGGAGTCAAAGTGCAGGGAATAGAAGCAATTTTTTACACTGGGAAAGAAGCGTGTAAGAGGGAACAATGCCAACATCGTGCTGGCAGCTGCCACTTAAGCTCCACCTACTTTCTAAAAATGCTTGGCATGGCAGCTGCCACTGAAACCATGTCATTTTAATGTGCCTAACCAATCAGTGGCCAATCAGAAGCCCTGCTGGACAAGAGCCACTTAAGCTCCACCTACTTTCTAAAGATGCTTGGCGTGTATTAGAAAAGGTGCCAGGGGGCACCATGGGACTCACAGACACACAAGTGGGGGAGCCAAGCCATAGTGGTGATTCGCCATTGCTTACTTCTGTGTTGTAACCCTGGACTTCCTTGGTGGTTTCCCATCCAAGTACTGATCAGGGCCAAACTGGCTTAGCTTCTGATAGCTAATGAGATCAGGCTAGCCTGGGCCATCCAGGTCAGGGTGATCGTTCTCTAGTTCAACCTTTATTTCCGCAACCTGCGAGAATACTGATTATCCTAAGACAAATTTCCTAGTGAGAACACAGCTGTTTGAATTTCCGTTATTTTGGATACAACAGAAAGTTAGGCTCTGCAACATGCATTCAAATGTGTTCAGTACAATCCTAGCTCTGCAATCGTATGATTACTTGAATCCCAGTGAACACAATGGGGCCTGTTCCTCAATAACGTATATCCTCTACTTGAACACCGCTTTCTGTTTCGGTAAGAATCATGCAGTTAGTGCAAGTGGGATCCACACAACTGCGCCATTAGTTCTATGCAGCCAGCCAGGAGAACTTCAGGGACTGCAGCTTCTCATGCCACATAAGCAAGCTGTTTCTGAAACTGAGTGGACTTTCAGAGCGGACTGTGATACGGAATGGGGCCTAACTGCGCTGGGCTCACATGAGCTCGAGAGTAATTCTTTGGATTCTGGCCACCTAATCTCAGAGTTCCAAAAACCAATTTCATACCTCCCCCATGCCGAAGTTTCCTCATTGGTTTCACCTGGCCCAGAGCAAGGAGATCTTAGAGACCCAGAGGTACCGGCTCTGGGAATAGTTGTGCATACACAAACAGTGCAATCTGTTTTTAAATCGTTGTTCATAAAGCGTTCTTAATTGTTTTTAAACTGTTAATGTATGTGCAATCTGTTTTTAAATCGTTGTTCATAGATCGTTGTTCTTAACTGTTTTTAAACGATTAATGTATTTATATTATGGTGCCAAATGGCTTTGTGATCCGCCCTGAGCCCACTTGTGGTGAGGGCAGAATATAAGTTAAATCAATCAATCAACCAACCAAATCAGTGAAGCCTTATCTGGACTATCTGAGCCTAGCAAATACAGACAATTGTTTCAGGAGGGGTCCCAAACATGGTGTCAATGGGCACCGTGGCACAGGCCCGTAGCTACAGTGGAGCACCTCATGCCCCGCCCCCCATTTACCGTCCAGGCCTCCCAACTTCCCATCCAGCCAGTTTTATTTTTCGTGCGTGCCATGGCCACACCGAGCCAGCGCCCTACCTTGCCTGCCGGTGCCCTCGTCTCTCTCTCTCATCACTTTTAAAAAACGTTTACTCTCTCGTCACTCCTGACACAAGCTGGGTGTTTGTAAGCCACTCTGAGACTCCTTTGGGTAGTGGAACGGTGGGGGTATAAATCCAATCTCTTATTCTTCTTGTGGCAGGCATTTTTTGCTTATATATCCACCACCTTGTGTCAGACTGGATGGGCCACTGGCCTCCTCCAACATGGCTTCTCTTATGTTCCTGTGTTCTAACTCCAAAGGTGCCCATGGGCTCAAAAGGGTTGGGGATCTCTGCTCTGGGAAGATTCAGCTCCAGACACAACCAATAAATCAGTACTGGATGAGTCTGCCCGTTTCTTGTGTCGTATTTGCACCTAGACCCATCGTGTGTCAACCTCCAGAAGCTCTCTGTCACCTAGTGTGGCCCTGGCATTATGCAACCATTCCTGCCCGGTTTAAATTTATCATGAGCCATCAAAACAACCCAGACAGACCAAGCGTGAAGTGTACAACATCTGGGTCGGTCCACTAGTTCACGTTCTTTTAAAAAATGGAAAAGACCTTCAGAGCAGTGAGCCTGGCATTGGAACTCAATGGTGTCACGGGCCTCCAAAGACGTACGAGAGGCTATACTAACCTAACAAGGCTTGATGACATACAGTACCCTTCGCTTTGCTTGTGGGAACCCCGAGTCTCACAAAAGGCACGACTTTCACCAAGTCGCAAACTGCCCGGAGTTCCCGAAGTTTCCTCATTAGTTTCACCTGCTGCTTTGGATAAGCTGAAATTTCAGACAAGAGATGATGCGCTATAAAACCGGAGATGGACGATCAAGGAAAAAAGACAAGAGAAACATTTTGACTGAGGTGGGGAGGGTTGCAACTAATGGACTATACATGGATGGCACTTCTTCTGGATCCTGCCACGGCAAAGCCTTGGATGTATCAAGAGACGGGAGAAGGAGGAAGAGTGAAGAAGGGACTGAAAAAAGGGGGGTCACTTTGCTTGGAGATTTCAATCATCTCTGATGAGAGTTGCTGCTTCAACTCATCGAGAAGTCCCACACAGGACATTACCTTCAAGCAAAGTGACAGCTTAATATTTTTTCAAAAAAACAAAAAACAAAACTACTATTGAAAACTCTTGATACATTTAAGTCTTTGATACAGTGCCAAAAGAAGTTCTGTGAGGAATGCAAGTTCGCAAGCTACGCAATGGGTACTGTATCTCATAAAGGGGAGGTGGGGAAAGAACCATCTATACATCTTGCAAGGGCCAGGCTAATGAGCATGCGGGGAGGGGGGATGAAGGCATCGCAATCAATCGTGTGTGGGGAAATTATGCAGTCGCTGCCAAGTGTCAAAAAAACCAAAAAACAAACTCAAAATAGCAGGCCTTATGCACAGCTGACCAAAACAAAACAAAAAAAGCTTTAAAAAGTTACCGCTGGCGATCTGACTTGTAAGTGGCCGTCAGCTCGTCGAACATGGCGCTGTTCATTTCCATGAATGCCTTCAGCACGTTGTATACTAAAGCCACGATAGCGCTGTGAAACGTGAAAGACAAGAATCCATTACTTTGCACTTCAAACGGGAGGCAAAAGGCTGGATGGCATGACACCCCGTGGGTTGCCACCTTCCTCTGCCACCACTCTGGACTTAGGGTCCCTTGGGAAGGCCCAGAGTACCCTCCCAAGCCCAACTAAAATTGCCCCTTTTAAGCTGAGAAATATAGGCGTGATGACCAGGCAGAGAACATTAAAAAAAATGGTTTATTAATACAGTAATGAGGCAAGGGAAAAACAAGACAAGGGGCTTAAAATATATATAACAGTGTCTAAAGGTAAATAAAACAAATCTAACGCGGCTACCTATTTCTCTTAACTGGTTATTATTCAAGGCCCACAGCCTTTTATACCAGGCCTGTGCCTGTACTCTGTGCCAAGTGAGGGATCTTTCTCTCAGACCAAACTGTCCTCTCAGTTTAACTCTGTGAGAGAAAAGAACGCAGTTTCACAGCCCACAAAATCTAAGTAACAATTTCCTCATACAATCCCCAGACACCAATTGGTTACGACCGGAGCCAAGCATTGTGGGGACTGTAGGCGGTGTCTGCTTTCCACTCCCACACAGGTCTCCTGGGCCTAGGCCTCACTAGGCCTTGTCTCCCAGTTCTTCACAGATCATGACAGGGTGGATGCTCTGATCTGTTATGTTTGCAAGGGTCAAGTTCCTCTGATTCCACTGCTGAGGGAGTGGATAATCAACACCAATTTAATTCATTCAAACTGAAGGACTCAATCTTTTTAATTAACCACATTGCACAAATCCAAGCTTGGGGGGGGGGGGGGGGGGGGAGAGAGACGGAAGCAAATGCTCAAGTTTTAGAAGTTCCTGACTCCATTACGAACTGAGACCAAATAGGCGTCGGCTGATGCTGACCCTCCCTGACAGCCTCTAGCCAACAGAGTTATATCAGGATCAACTACAAGTGTGTATAACATGTTTCCTTGTATCTGAGATGTTGTTAATGCACCTCTGCAACAGGGTAACGGGGAGAAACAGTTCCCCCAGATCTTGACAAGCCTACTGGAAAATGAAGAAGAAGAAGAAGACGAGGAGGAGGAGGAGGAGGAGATTGGATTTATACTCTGCCCTTCACTACCCAAAGGAGTCTCAGAGCGGCTTACAAACTCCTTTTCCTCCCCCTCCCCACAGCAGACACCCTGTGAGCAGTGTTCCCTCTAAGTTGAGTTAGTGTGAGCTAGCTCACAGTTTTTTAGCCTCCGACTCACACATTTTTGTCTTAGCTCAGGAAGGAGGGCTCCAGAGCAAACTAATTGATGCAGTAGCCAAATCACTCGCTCACAACTTTAATGCCAGTAGCTCACAAAGTAGAATTTTTTGCTCACAAGACTACACAGCTTAGAGGGAGCACTGCCTGTGAGGTAGGTGGGGCTGAGAGAGCTCTGACAGAAACTGCTCTTTTTTCAAGGACAGCTCTGACAGAACCTGTGACTGACCCAAGGTCATCCAGCAGCTGCACGTGGAGGAGTGGGGAATCAAACCAGGTTCTCCCAGATTAGAGTCCACACACTTAACCACTACACCAAACTGGCTCTTTCAATGGAAATACATGTTCCATAGATCCCTGTGCCCAGGATGGTGCCTTGACTCTGAGAGCCCATAGTAAGGATTCTCAGCCATCGGGTAAGTTTGGGAGAAAGGGGGTAGGGAGAAGGCCACGGAAACTTCCAGACCCCATCACACCCGTGATGATATCATCCGGTCTTAGAATGGGACCAAAAATAAATGAGCATTCCAACATTGCTAAGGTTAGTTTCATATTTATACATATATATAAAATCCATTTTTTTAGGCAAATGACCTCTACTGGCAGGGCACTGCCCTCTGAACCCACTGATAGCCTTTGCCCTCAAAACAAAAGTAAAGAGCCATAAAAACACTAGGGGCTGTTGCGGTTCTTAATTCCAAGAGAGACATCTAAATCCTGCACAAGTCTTGGGCTCTTCAGCTTGACGCCCACTCGCCCAACTTTGACAGATTTCCACCTCTTTGACAGAAAGCAAACGTTTACTTAAGTGAGTCACCGCTAACCATTCGAGATATTCCCCAGAAAGAACAGGGGGTGTGATCAGGAAAAGACGAACACGCTCAAGCAAACATGGTAAATAGTCCAGTTCACATGTTATTCTCTCTGAATACTGAATCTGCGCTTTCTCCATGAAAACAAAACACAAGCAAGCTCAGTTCTACTCTACAACCGTTTTACTTCATGTGTTCGAACCTCTTCTTCGAGTACTCCACAGACAGAGTGTACAAACCCTTTTGCTCCCTTTTCAAAAGTTCTCCCGCTGCATGTTAAAGAGGACTAAGCAGACGTGAGAATGACCCTGCTTTGCTGGCAGTGGCAGCTAGACAAGGCAGGCTCCCGATGAGGGGCTCTTCCAAGCCATCTTCTCCCATACTGAGGGTGCAATTCTAAATGAGGCACTTAGGGCATTTTAAATGCTAATGAAAATAGTGGGATACGGTGTGCTTCTTTGGACTGCGTGCCGTTTTTCCTCTGTTTCCTCTCTTAAGCAACAGGTTGGGTTTGGGTCTTAATCTCAAGGTGCAGATGCAGTCCGCTGAGTTTGCATCTGGACAGAATTCTATGAATGCCACCCCGAGTTCCCGAGAGGAAATGAAGAGTGTAAGATCAGTACATAAATGAAATTGTGCCATCTTCTGTTTCAGGGCAGCCTTTCCAGTTACAACCGATGAGTTAAGTAGGGCATAAAGTAACTCATTCTACCGACTATCGGCTTGTCTTACGTGGTAGCTTTGCAACACCATCCTAAACAGAGTTACCTCCTTCTAAGCTCATTTACCTCTGCTCAGGATTTCACTGACAGAACTGAAGATCTAAAACGTCTTCATCTAGAGCAGGGGTGGCCAAACTGTGGCTCGGGAGCCACTTGTGGCTCTCACACACATATTGTGCAGCTCTCTCTCTCTCTCTTGCTCTCTCTCTCTCTTTCCACCTCTTTCATTCTTTCTTTCCACCGCTCTCTTTTTCTCTCTTAGACAAATAAATATCATTAGCAAACAAATATCACTGGATAAATAACTATCATTATCAATATCAGTTTTTACCCTTTTTTTTTGGCAGTCTCATTTAATGTTAATAAAAAAACCAAATGTGCATATTTTAAAATAAAAACATGCATGTAATATTTGTTCATGTTTTGTGGCTCTCAAACATCTGACAGTTATTCTATGTGGCTCTTACGCTGAGCAAGTTTGGCCACCCCTGATCTAGAGCATAACTCAGAATTTGCCCCCGAAGTCTCTACCTAGAGACATCCAGCATCGAACCACATGCACTCACTCCAAACTAAAGTTCCTCTTCTAAAATATGAACAGCCCACATCTACGGTCGCTGTTATTTAGGTACGGGTGTTGATCTAGAATTTTTATTGAAATGCCTTTCTCTTGAGCATCTCAGGACTCAGGACAACCAGGCATCAGGATATATAATAATGAATTTTGTAAGGGAAGAAGGCAGCAGCAGCCACATCCCAATTCACAGGGTGGTGCCTTTTCAGAATCTGAAGCCCTGTGAAGCAACAGCAGCAAAAGAAAATAAGTGCTCAAGGGAAGCCAAACCCCAGAAGCCACTGCCTTGGGAGAGAGAAAATATAAGAGGCAGTAAGACCAACTGAAATGCAGAACTCACGGTATAAAAGAAACAATGGAGGGAGGAAAAAAATATAGTAAACTGCAGCAGAAGTCCCAAATGGGACTGGTACCAGTGCCCAGAAAATGACCCAGAAATCCTCTTCCCTCACATTTGTGACCCAGCATGGAAGCCAGCACTCCCTGCTGTCAGATAAGGGTGTCCGTAACAAACCCCTGGGGACCTCCAAGGGTTTCATTAGCAATACTAGGCAGTGGGGTCATCTCTAGTTCCTTTGCTTCAGCTATACAGACAGGCTGGGACAACAGTATTAAGAAAGCGGAAAAGGGTGGGTGGGGAATTTAAAATTATAGGGGAAACATGGAAAGAGATGAGCAGTTTACATGCGGAAAGAGGAGGAGAGAAATACACATCATGTAAAACACCGCTTCCTGCATTTACATTATTCCTTCATTACACTTGGGTAAACTTAAATTTGACAGTGACATATTATGCAACTTAGAATCATAGAAACATAGAGTTGGTAGGGACCTCCAAGGTCATCTAGTCCAACCCCCTGCACAAATCACAGATACTCCCCCACACACACACTCCCAGTGAACCCTGCTCTGTGCCCAGAAGAGGGAGAGGAAAAATCCTCCAGGATTCCTGGCCATATTGGCCTGGAGAAAAATTGCTTCCTGACCCCAAAGTGGCAATCAGCATTTCCCTGGGCATGTAAGAAAGGGCCACAAGAACTAAGCACTGAGGCAACCCTTCCTGCCCTCCCTTCTCATGATCTTCCTAAATTCACAGAATCCGCATTGCTGTCAGGTGGCCATCTAGGTTCTGCTTGAAAACCTCCAAGGAAGGAGAGCCCATCACCTCCTGAGGAAGCCTGTTCCACTGAGGAACCTCTCTAACTGTCAGGAAGCTCTTCCTCATGTTTAGCTGAAAACAATTTTGATTTAATTTCAACCCGTTGATTTTGGTCCAACCTCCTGCGGCAACAGAAAATAACTCTGTACCATCCTCTATATGACAGCCCTTCAAGTACTTGAAGATGGTTATCACACATCACCTCTCAGTCGTCTCCTCTCCAGGCTAAACATACCCAGCTCCTTCAATCTTTCCTCACAGGACTTCGTCTCCAGACCCCTCACCATCTTTGCTGCCCTCCTCTGGACACGTTCCAGCTTGTCTATAGCCTTCTTAAATTGTGGTGCCCAAAACTGAACACAATACTCTAAGTAAGGTCTAACCAGAGCAGAGTAAAACAATACCATCACTTCATGTGATCTGGACACTATACTTCTGTTGATACAGCCCAAAATTGCATTTGCCTTTTTAGCTACCACATCACACTGCTGACTCATGTTCAGTGTATTGTCTACTAAGACCCCTAGATCCTTTTCACACACACTACTGCCAAGACAAGTCTTCCCTATCCTATAATTATGCATTTGATTTTTCCTACCTCGATGCAGAACTTTACATTTATTCCTGTTAAAATTAATTTTATTTGTTTTAGCCCAGTTTTCCAGACTGCCAAGATCATCCTGTATCCTGACTCTTTCTACTGTATTTTCTACCCCTCCCAATTTAGTATCATCTGCAAATTTAATAAGCATTCCCATAATTCCTTCACCCAAATCATTTATAAAGATGTTGAACAAAACAGGTCCCAGGACAGATCCTTGAGACACTCTTCACTCCTCTCCAAGAGGATAAGAAACCATCCGCAAGCACTCTCTGGGTGTGCTCTGTCAACCAGTTACAGATTCACCTAACAGGATCCAAGCCACATTTGAGTTCACTCGGTTTATTTCCAACTGGGCAAATGTGTGCTCAAAGAGACCCTCAAGAGTAAGTTTAAGAAAGGCAGGATCTTGTCTTTTTCTAAGTTCTTAATGATCTATGGGCTAGATCCCACAGAGAATCTCTGGTGATGGAAAGGATTTATTCTGAGAAAGCAGAACTTCTTTGACTCCCAGTGCAGTCCAAAATGGCTCCTAGGGCACATGGGGCCCTGAAGAACAACACAGGGGGAAATAAGTGGGGTGGGGGAAATCAACCCACCCTTCCATCAGCAGATATCTATTTACTTAAAAACATCTTTATGCCGCCTTTCCACCACCGAATCCAGCCCCACGTGCTGCCTCCGCTCCGCAGTTCTGTCTCCTTCTCCAGACTACACTGAATAAACTGAGGCTTACTGGCACACTGTTGCGAGTAAAGGAACACATGAAGCTGCCTTATACTGAATCAGACCACTGGTCCATGAGCATCAATATTGCCTACTCAGACTGGCAGTTGGCTCTCCAGGGTCTCAGGCAGAGGTCATTCATAGCACATATTACTGCCTGGGCCTCTTTAACTGGAGAAGCAGATGCTCTACCACTGAGCCACGGTCCCTCCCGTGGAACTCAAGTCAATCCTATTAAAGTTCTATCCAAAAGGGTACTGATGTGGTTCCAACTAGCAGCAAAGGGTGTAAGGAAACATATAACTGTACAAACGTAAGAACGTAAGAAGAAGCCTGCTGGATCAGACCAGGAGTCCATCCAGTCCAGCATCCTGTCTCACACAGTGGCCAACCAGTTCCTCTGGAGGGCCAACAACAGGGCACAGAGGCTGAGGTCTTTCCCTGATGTTGCCTCCTGGCTCTGGGATTTGGAGGTTTAATCCCTCTGAACATGGAGATTTCCCTCAGTCACCATGGCCAGCAGCCACTGATAGATAGGTCTATCTAATCCCCGTTTAAAGCTGTTTATTCCTGTGGCTACCACTACACTCTCTGGCAGAGAATTCCACATTTTAATCACTTTCTGTGTAAAGAAGTATTTCCTTTTGTCCAGCCTGAGCCTATTGCCCATCAACTTCTTTGGATGCCCTCGAGTTTTAGCATTTTGAAAGGAGAAAATTTTCTCTATCAACTCTCTCCACCCCATGCATAATTTTATAAACCTCTATCAAGTCCTCCCTTAGGCATCTCGTTTTCAAACTGAGAAGTCCCGGACTCTCCAGTCTTTCCTCATAGGGAAGGTGCTCCAACCCCCTGATCATCCTGGTTGCCCTCTTTTGTACTTTCCCCACCTCTGCAATGTATACAAGGAGGATATGTATTCTTGTGTCCTGGCCCCACTGCTGGACCTCCTGATGGCACCTGGTATTTTTGGCCGCTGTGTGAGAGAGTGTTGTACCAGATGGGCCATTGGCCTGATCCAACATTCGGCTTCTCTTATGTTCTTATGAACTCTTCTTGCTAATGATTAATACTTTGGCACGTCTCAGAATTTCTGACCCACAAACAGCTGCTATGACCACCACCACTGAATTGTTACACAGCCCTCCGTGCCATTTGCACAAAGAACTGCAACGCACTGACTTCTTTGCTCCAACTATTTCAGGAAGACGGCTCTGTTCAGACTTTACAGAAAGAGCAGGTTCATAGCCGGGGGGGGGGCACTCCTGGATCCCGGCCTACGGCTGGAGGCTCAAAGTCTCATTTATGGCTCCTTTAGTGAGCCCGGGTTGACACAACAGCTATGACTGTTAACCTGAAAAGCATGATTGGCCACCATAATCTCTGCTATGATTACATCCCTTTTAAGCTGTCTGCCCAGTGAGGGCTCTTAAGAAAACGGGAAGACACCTCCGTAGATTGCCAGCAACATAAACTTTAATTCTCCCCCCGCCCACATACATCCTTGGACAGTATGATCTGTCCCTCCTCCTGCTTGAAATCCTCCAGAGGAAACTGACCCCAGGTAAGTCTGACTGCAGGGAGGCTCACTCTGTTCCTCTCCCTCTCTTCCTTTTCCCTAATTTTTTTTTCCTCCCTGGCTTCAACCCTGCCAGCTCTCCCACGTCCTGATCTCCCCCTTCTTATGGGCTTCAGAATTTTGTCACCCTAAGGTCTAAAAATTAGTGCACTGGCGCCTGCTAGCACACTTTAGCAGGAACGTTGCTCTGCGCTAGGCCTAAATCACTTGTTATGCCTTCAGGGCTTCGGGAACAGTGGTCACTTAATCCAGGAGATCCAATCCAAGTGCCAGAGGAAACTAAGCAACTATTGCCGTGAACTTCACACACATGAGCACAAGTTCCACTGCAGCTTCAGAGTAAACATGGTCAAGATCTTGACTGTTTTGGAGGACTAGTTATACTTTCATCCCTGTTCCAGAGAATGTCCGTGGGGTTACTCTATTGAATAGTACAGTACAGTTAGTGCTGTATATTATGATCCAATTATGTGCTCTATACACAGCAACTTTCCCAATCATTGTAGGGTATCCCAGAAACATACTTCCTGCATAAAGTGGAGGTAAATAACTGACACGCTGATAGGCAAACAGTTCTGTGTGCCGCTAAATGTTTAAGAACATTCTGTTTCATTCAAATCCAGTTAATGCTGTCATTCCTACCAGCAGTGCCTCATTTAGAAGTCCATATTTGTAACAAAGAATAAGGTTGTAGTTAACATCAATGAAATTAATGAAGTTTTCATTGCTTTGTTCTTTGCATATATACTATGCCGTTTTATTACATCGCTCCCCAATTTTGCAACTCTGTTGCACTGTTTGTATAGTACTGTTATATTGTGTGTATTATCCTGTTTTGTGTGTAGAGTCCAAAGTTTATAACCCAGTTTCATTCACTGCTGGTGGTATGTCTTGTATTCTTCTTATTTTATGGTTTTTAATTACGAAACCACCTTGAGTCAGCAAGAAAGGCAGACCATAAATGAATTAAATAAACAAAATATTTGTTTACCTTATCTACAGTCTGCCTTTCTCACTGGGACTCAAGGCTGATTACAGAGAGTGAGTCTACCCCAGGGGTGTCGAACTCATTTGTTATGAGGGCCGGATCTGACATAAATGAGACCTTGCTGGGCCGGGCCATGTGTGTCATAAAATAGCCATGCCAGGTAGCGGAGATATAAACTTTATAAAGGACACAAACTCAAAGGGGTTTTTTTATATACTTAAAATAAAAACATGCTTAAAACATTAGCACTCTTGCAATATTTTGTTTATTTAGCAGTATCTGATAACTGACACCTCTTGCTCTGAATTATTGCATCAGAATGTCTGCGCTGTTGCAATCTTGAGTATGCTGTTCAAGAGCGTATCTGTAAGCTGCAAACCTACTTTTGATTTATCAACATTCACCACAGAAATCTCATGCTCAGAGTTCTGAGTCTAGGACCCAGGGGAAAACATGAAATGGCTGAGCGACAGAGAGAGTCTGGCGAAGCAAGCTATGATGCAGCAGCAGCAACAGAACGGGAAGCAGGAGATGGCCAGTTCCAGTGCGGGCCTGAAAGAAGCCCTCCGGGGGGCCTGATCTGGCCCCTGGGCCACATGTTTGACACCCCTGGTCTACCCAATCAAAAAGCTGGGGCATTCAACAAACAATGAAACAGGATTTGGGTCACAGGACCAACAAGAAGCCTAATAAACAGAACTGAAGCAAAGCATAAGTGTTAACATGACACGCTAAACAATGCAGAATTACAAAACGGGAGCCAACCCACAGCAAAACTGTGCACAGTAAGTACAGACCGCAGTCCCCAATGATATAACCAAGTAACTTTGCGAAGCCATTTGTACAGTGCTACCCTACTGCCTGTGTAGAAAAAACCTTTTGAATAATTCAGTTTTGCATCGTCTGCGAAAAGCCAGGAGAGGGGGGGAGTCTTCCCGACCACCTCAGCCTGGCCATTCCACAAGGCGGGGGCCACGACAGAGAAGGCACCTGCATGAGCAGTTGCTGATTTCACCCATTGGCAGGTTGGCACTTGCAAAAGGCCCCGCTCACATGAGCAAAGCTGTCATGGCAGAGCACAGGGGGAGAGACGGTCTTGCAGAAATGACAGTTCCAAGTCCATGAAGGGCTTTGTATGTAATAGCCAATACTTTAAACTGAGCTCAGTAACTGATGGGTAGCTAGGGGCATGATTGTAGAATGGGGAATGACGTGCATATCCCGTCTAGCTTCTGATAATAGCCAAGCTGCGGCATTGTGCCTGATCAGAGATGCAGTATTCAGCTGTGAAGAGTAATATGGTAGGAAAATAATCTATATACAGAAAACGAAGCAGGAAACAAAATGAAACAAACACAAAAAAACTCACGGATTCCAGTGCTCTTTGGAAATCCTGTACAGACTGGAAAACATGATGGGAAGTATTACGTTGGAATTCTCCTCTATCAAACTCATGATGTATTCATTATTCCAATAGTACAGTGCTCTTTCAGCCACCTTGGAGAAAAGGGGGAAAAGCGTACTCCTTGTCATTTCCAAAACTCTGTAACACGTCCAAGTTAAAAAACAAAAACCACACCACGAAACAGGTACATAGCACGGAATTTCAGCATGCTGGGAGAGGGAACCTTTTCATCTTTTCTTCAACACGTAAGGGTATGAAAACGTGAATCTGCCTTATACTAAATCAGACCATTGGTCCATCAAGAGGTATTTACATCGCCTACTACCAGATCCTTGACTGGAGAGGCCAGGGATCAAAACAGGAATCTTCTGCAAGCCAAGTAAATGTTCTACTACTGAGCCACAGCCCCTCCCCTAACGTCTGAGGGAAAATTTGGATGTTTGGAATCAGTTAGGAAAACAGGGTTGCACTTACCTATAACTGTTGTTCATCACGCTGCTACTGTGTATTTATGTTTATTTATTTTATTCGATTTATACCCCGCCCTCCCTGCTGAGGCAGGTTCAGGGCGGCTTCCACAAAATGCATATATAAATACAATAAAAATCCATCATAAAAACAATCAAAAACCACAAACAGTTATCCTAAAGTGCTGGAACAGTATTCAGATTCAGTACGCACACATGGCTACTGCGCAGGCACACAGGCCAGCCGATGGAAGGTTTTTATAGTTAGCATAGCAGCAGAGTGGGAGGAGCCCCTCCCAACCAGAGCCTATCCAGCTGTTTCCCACCTAAATGGTCACGTGCTCTGGGGAGATGTGTGCTTACACAGTAACAACCCGATGAACAACAGTTACAGGTAAGTGCAACCCTGTTTTCACTGTCGCCATGCTGTGCAGTCCCACATGGGAGACTACAAAGCTAAGTGTTCCGGAGGTGGGGGTGAGCATGTTATTGAAAAGAGACCGTAAAATTGCCGTCCCCACTGGTGTCTCCCTTCTTGCGTTCACATCCACAGAGTAATGTCTGATAAAGGTGTCCTCAGAGGACCACATGGTCATCCACGTCCAGGAGAGGTAACACCTCGTTGAAAAGCGGCCGATGGTGCCTGAGCTTTCATGGAATGCGCGTGAATGGGCAATGGGCAAGATATGCCAGTCTGCCTGCCGGTAGACATTTTTAAAGGCAGAAACGATCCATCTCAACACTGTCTGGGAAGATGCTGGACCTCCTGCAACGGACCAGTGAAGCAAATGAATCATTGTGGAGAGTGTTGTATGGAGCCCCTTCCCCAGAGCACATGACCATTTAGGTGGCGGAAAGGCTTGATTGGCTCTGGTTGGGAGGGGCTCCTCCCACTCTGTTGCTATGCTAGCTACAAAAACCTTTTGTTGGCTGGCCTGCACACGAGCGCACTACCCGTGTGGGACTGCACCGTACAACAACAATGAACACTTTTTGATTGGTAAAATATTCCATTTGTCTCACTGCGAAAGCTAAATTTGATATGGAAGTTGACGCAGACATTTGCTTCTCTTCAGACAGAAAACATTAAGCATAGCAGCACTTTTGTGATGGATAAAGTTACAGTAGGTGCTTCTGGAACGGATAGCTCATTAAAAACAATCTAACATGCTAGAAAAATGGTTCCCCTCATTAGACAAAACAGCACGAAATTTAATTAATACACACCTTTTTAAAAATCACAGTTATCACAATATTATGGCATATTAATGAGATATATTGTGGTTAATCATTGGGGGCAGACTCTGTTTTCACTCTTGTATATGTTATTACTGATGTTACTCACAATGATATTATGTAATATTCCAGTGTGTGCTTAGCTGTAAATAGTTATGAAGAGTCTGCTGTTACAGTTTTGTATTTAATTGGTTTGTTATACTTGCATTTTATAAGTTTGAATAAAAGTTGGAAATTTTTAAAAAATGCATAGCAGCACCATGGCAGCTGCACCTATTTTCAGATGCTCACGGCACAGATAAATAGCATCCTTAATATCCTTTTAAGTGGATACTTAAAAATGTATTTCTTTATTTACTTTGCAAATACAAGCCAAGCAGCCAGCATGGGCTGCAGTCCCTTTTCAAACACATTCCACGGTACACTCAGTGGCTTGCTACCATGTAACACATAAAACCATCTCAGAGCCAGACACCAATTTAATCATGAAGTCCCAATTCTAGGGCTCCGGTACACAGCTCCAGGGGTTAAATGTGACCTACTCTACTACTTAACTATGAGGCATTTTTTAAAATCGCTATGTGACTTACAATACTATTCTCTTTTGTTTGTTTTTTGCTGTAAAACGTTAGCTCAGCTACCACTTTGGAATTCTTAATATCATTCCACATGCCGTGAGTAGGAAATGTGTCAAGCAAGTTATTATGTCCATTTCCCAAGAACAACAGAAGATGAGATTCAGCGAGTTTCTCGGGGTCACTAAAGGAGTCCATGATAGATGTAGGATTTGAACCAGGTCTCCCAAACACCCCAGTCCCTTCTATGACTATGGGCTTCCCTATGCTTTGTACTGCACCCATCTCATTTGGAAAATGGGATTCTTGTTCCCACACCTCTGGTGAAGGCTGAGAGAACTGAAACTCCTTTTCCCTTCCTTGGAAATGCTTCCCCCCCCCCAAATGTGTCCCTTGCAGAAGCCCTCAAATTGCATAATGGGGTAAGGTTTGCATTATGGATAAGGCATCTTCCTTCCATAGCCATTGTCATCTCCGCTGCTTACTTCTTTATGGATTCTGTGTCATGTATCCTACCAACCCAATGGAGTCAAGATGGGAGACTTCGTCCTGGCTAAGGAGCCTTCTTCTCACAACTAAAGCAACTATTTCAGTGGAACAGAAGGATCCTTAGGCTGAAGATGGGTAGCCGTTTTAGTCTGTCTGTAGCAGTAGAAAAGAGCAAGAGTCCAGAAGCACCTTAAAAACTAACAAAATTTGGGGCAGGGTAGGAGCTTTCGTGAGTCACTGCTCACTTCTTCAGATACAACTAGAATGTGAGTCCATCTGTCCTATATATTGGAAAGCAGAGTGATTTCAGATGCCAAATGACATTAGCAGGCAAACGATAATAGCAGGTGTGATTGGGTTAGCTGTGGTATGCAGAGGGGTAGCAGGCGTGGAGAAATCAGCATTGATAATGTGACAGAAAACCTAGATCTCGATTCAGTCCAGGTGAATGCATTGTCTTGAGCTTCATTATCCGTTGCAATTCAGCAGTCTCTCTTTCCAATCTCCCCTTGAAATTCCTTTGTGAGATAACTGCTACTTTTAGGTCAGCAACTGAATGTCCTGGAAGGTTAAAATGTTCCCCCACTGGTTTTTAAATGTTGTGGTTTCTGACGTCAGACTTATGCCCATTAATTCTTTGTCGAAGGGACTGGCCTTAGGCTGGAGGAAAACTCCCAACTTGGCACCAACAGAAGAGACACTTTATTTGGAAGGAAGAATCTTTAGGCTGCAGAAGCCTAAGGCAGAATACATGCATGCAGGATGCACACAACCCCCATAATTTTATTCCATATTATTATAGTGTTTCAATTCTTCTGTTGTTATTTGCCTGAAGTTGCAGATAATTGGGTCAGAAATGTGTAAACAAGAAAAGAATCCATCGCCTTCCCTTCAGTTGGGAATTTTTGTCTTTCAGAATGTCTTCTACATTCTAAAGTTTTTTAATTTTTTGGAAAGCAGTACTTGCTCTCACAGACAACTTCATAGATGCCTCCACCATGACCTGGATAGCCCAGGCTAGCCCAATCCCGTCACATCTTAGAAGCTAAGCAGAGTCGGTCCTGGTTGGTATTTGGATGGGAGACCACCAAGGAAGACAAGGATTGCTACCCAGAGGGCAGGCAACGGCAAACTACCTCTGAACATATCCTGCTTTGAAGACCTTATGGGATCACCATAAGTTAGCTGCCACTTGACAGTAAAAATAAATAAATAAAAATAGATGTTTCCAGTTAAGTGTACCATAGTACATTAGGAATTGTGACACACAGTGAAGGGCTAAATATGGGCAAAACATTTTTTAAAAAATGAAATTAATCATTTCCCAGTTATGTGTTTCATCTCCCTCCCCCAAGCGATTAGCTTTCCCTCACTGGAATTTCACTTGCACGTTCTTGTGTAAGCACAAGTAAGGTGCCTGTGGGAAAACTCCGGAGCAAAGATCTAGTGGAGCATTGTAAAGGCTAAGTCGCTCTGCTTCTCTTCCAACTATTGCCCTCTGCTCTGTCATAAGTTACCCTCCCCTGAAGTGCCTTTAATTTTTCAGTATGGTAATGAAGCTTCCTATACATGCTTGCATACAACAAGTGGTTAGTCCCTGAGCTGAGTGCAATACTGACCTGAAAGTGCGGGCTAGAGACACATTTAGCTATTTGTTTAAACAAGGGTTCTTGAATTTTGACAAACTGCGACGGTTCAATCACATCCAATATCTCCTCCAGTTCCCCAAGGAACATGACCTAGAGATGCAAAAGAAATCATTAAGTGCAGAGTTCTTCTGCTTCACGGTTGCTCAAACGGATTCTGAAAGAAGCTTCAACTCAACTTCTGGTGATACAAGCACAGACACAATGCACAAAAACCACATATCACTTGTAGAGGTGACATCTGCAGCTGCCTTCTTCCTGGTTTTGCAAATAAATGCTGATTTATCTCTTAAAGGCATAAGAGTGCACAAGCTTCAGGCGCATTGAAGATTAGGACAAAAATTAACCACCTGACCTCCAAACTATTCACTTCCAAGGAGAAGCAAATATTTCCAACAGGTTCTTAAAAACCTTTACACTGTTAAAAACTATGGCGGTTGGGCAGCATACTTTTGTTCCGGATGGTACTAATGTGGCAGCCATTATTTTATTCTCCCAACAGTATGCATGGTGAAGCAGCTGCTATTCAAAATCCTGGGATCAGGCTTCTGACAGATTCTTCTGTTTAAAATAAAGGATTAATGACATCTTAGGAGTTCTGGCCCTGCTGGTGGACCTCCTGATGGCACCTGGGTTTTGCCCAGTGTGTGACACAGAGTGTTGGGCTAGATGGACTAGCGGTGGGGGTGGCGGGACACAAGACTACACATATTTGGGTAGGCTGTTACAGACCCTACGCCTTGATGATCGAGGCTGGCCAACTCTCAGAAGCTACACGGGGCTGGTCTTGGTTAGGACTTGGATACGAGACCTCCAAGGGAGTCCAGGGTTGCTATGCAGGGGCGGGCAGTGGCAAACTACCTCTGCTTGTCTCTTGCCTTGAAAACCCTACATAGTCAGCATAAGCGGGCTGTGACTTTAACAGCATTTTCCACCACCACCGATTCTTCATAACTTCACACTCTGATTTGGATGGCCCAGGCTAGCCAGATCTTGTCAGCTAAGTAGGGTCAGCCCTGGTTAGTACTTGGATGGGAGATCACCAACGAAGGCGAGGACTGCTACACAGAGACAAGCAATGGCAAGCCACCTCTGTTTGGGGGGGAGGGGGGTTGCACTGAAAACCTTACGGAGTTGCCATAAGGTGGCTGCAACTTGACGGCACTTTTCCCCACCACCACATGCCATGCCATTCTTTCACTAGTCAGAAGGAACCTTTAATATGGAAGGTTCCCCTTGCTCGAAAGCCAGTCAAATCTGACTCTGGGGACAGTGCTCATCTCCGTTTCCAAGCCAAAGAGCCAGCGCTGTCCGAAGATGTTTCCATGGTCATGTGGCTGGCATGACTGAACGCCAAGGTGCACAGAACACTGTTACCTTCTCACCAGAGCAGTACCTATTTATCTACTTGCAATTTCTTGCTTTCGAACTGCTAGGTTGGCAGGAGCTGGGGCCAGAGACAGGAGCTCACTCCATCTCGCGGCACTCAGGTCTCGAACTGCTGAACTACAGACCTTCCAGTCTGCAGCTCTGTGTCTTAACCTCTGAGCCACCGTGGCCCTATTTAATATGAAACATCTGATTAAAAAATCATCCAGGCACAGCCAGGTTCATTCTCTGGGAACTATAACATTATATAAAGCCATCATTCCAACATTACGATTTCTATACGTACGATGATGTTCCTTCATGTTGGGCTGGAAACACGCTGGATGTTTCTGGATAGATTTTGCCTGGATGTTCAAAGTCTACTTTCATGCATCTTTGGGACGGTTCTCCCTTCTTTGGAAAGCCACGCAGTGCTTGCTTTTGCAACAGCATGTACTTTTACCCGTCACACACACAAAGTTTGCCCTGCGGCTGCCTTGGTAGCTGCTGATACTTAATACTTTGCAAACCGAGGGTGCTTAATTTTTCACGGTGGTTTCCATCATCGCAATGATATCAGATAGGTCACTATTATTCCTACTGCAGCAGACTGAGAACTGAAGCCAAGGGGCAGAGGCGTGTCTGTTGAGAAAGTTCACGACCAGCATGCGGCCAGGCTCGTTCTTACGAGAGCAAGTTCAACCGGAACCCACGGGGTTAGGTGAAAGCACTGCCCCTTCAACTCACCTCTTTCTGACTGCAGGTTTTCGGCCAGAATTTCATTAAACCTCTAATGACCTAAATTGAAGAAGAGAAGTTCAGGAGATGGTTTAGGTACAGAAATGCTCTGCAAAGTAAAATGCAAAGTAAACAATAAATATGTGTACTTACAGGCTCTGTGAGTGAAGGGTCTTTCTCCAGAAACTGCACTATGCAATAAGCCAACTGCAAAAGAGAAGGGGGAAAATGTGAGTTAATATATTTCACGGAAATATCCATCCTACAGAGAGAGACAGACAGAAACAGAGGGAGAGAGGGAGAGAAAGAGAATGCATTGTTTGACAAAATGGGAGATACAATACTTTGATCAAAGAGTTAAGTATTGCAAGCCTACAAAGTAAGAATGCCACAGACCTGGAATACAGCAGCTAGTTCAGACCTGACGCCAGGTTCTGGTAGGTGTGGCAGCCTACAGTTCCAACTGACACATGACAATCTCTCTTTTTTTCAAAAAACTCATCTTTTAGCCCTAACAAATCTTCTCATCATTGGCTTCTAGAGGGAAAAGGCACTTTCCCAAACGGTGCGCCCAAGTCTTGGGACCCTATGCACATCCTTCTCAACAACAAACTTCCTGACATTAAGAGGCATGCAAATCCGAGCCTATCCAAATGTAATTATACATGTTGGACAGGCCATACACCTTCTTTCCTGGCATCATTCTCTTTCTCTTCCACCCAAAAAGAGACTAGGGTACTAAACTAAAATGTTTTAGTGTTGGCAATCTATAAAGTAAAGGGCGGGAGTGTGTGGTCTGATCCAGCCTCCAGTGCTCCAAACTATATAAGCTAGGAGCATAGCTAGTTACTAAATGCTGACTTGGAGATGAAGGCAGAACACCTTGCAGGAAGGCTAATAGCATAAGAGATGCTGAATGAAGCTGCCTTATACTGAATCAGAGCACTGGTCTACCAAGGTCAGTACTGTCTACTCAGACTAGGAGTGGCTCTCCAGGGTCCCAGGCAGAGGTCTTTCACATCACCTATTGCCTGATCCCCGGAGATGCCGGGGATCGAACCCACAATCATCTGCACGTTATATTGAGTCTCTTCCACTGAACCGCAAGGCCATCCCACTCGGCACCCTTAGAGAAGCTCGCTCTCTCCTTCTCCCTCCACTGTGTGAGCTGACAAAATATATACCAATTTAGGTTGCAGGCTTGTTATGTGCAGGCTTGTTGTTTTTAGCCCTGAATACCCTACCAGTGTTCAGAATGGGATCGGGAACACATCACACATGATGCTGTCATGTACTGAATCAGACCACTGGTCCATCGAGGTCAGTACTGTCTACTGAGACTGGCATCGGCTCACCAGGGTCTCAGTTAGAGGTCTCTCCCATCACTTACTACATGGTCCCTTTTAACTGGAGATGCCAGGGACTGAAGCTGGGACCTTCTGCACGCCAAGCAGATGCTCTACCACCGAGCCACAGTGCCTCCCTAACACAAACAGTCTCAGAGGACATGAATCCTTGGCAATAATAAACTTCCCAACATTAAGAGACATACAAATCCAAGCCTACCCACATGTAATTACATATGTAGGACAGGCCACGCATCTTCTCTCCTAGGCTGCTGTCAATGCCTTGGAGGCAGGCAAGATTTTTTTAAAAAAGAAAAGCTGCTGTACCTTGCAATTGCAGGATATGCCGCCTTCTTCCTCCAACCCCAACCCCCGCATCCTCCCAAATTATACAGAGCACTGAAAACTAACCCCCTCGAGTGGATGGAACACAGAGGGTTGAACCCCTCTCACCGAAGGAGTCGTTCGGCGAGCGGAAAACCCGTTCGTTGAGTGGAAGAGCACCTTTCGATTAAAGATTCACGGGGGCATTTATGCTTCTGGGTTTTATGGGCTGGACTTTACTGGCTGTTAATTTTATGTTTTACGGGTTTATCTTTTATGCTATCAGCCACCACAGAATCACATGCACTGCACCGATCCGAGGATTGCATGGAAGAGGTTCTTTGCCTAAGGGACATGGTGGTGGAAAGTGCCGCGAAGTCGCAGCTGAATTCTGGTAACCCTCTTGGGGTTTTTGAGGCGAGAGATACGCAGAGGTGTAAGCAATCCTGGACTCCCTTGTGGTCTCCCATCCAAGCGCTAACCATGGCAGACCCTGCTTTGTTTCCAAGGTCTGATGAGATCGGGCTAGCTTGGGCCTTTGGGACACACAGTATATAATTTGCTCACGTGATGTCCCAGGTTCAGTGTCTGCCTCTCAAGTACCAGCCTAGAGACAGATCATTGCCACGGATTCAGGGCCAATGCGTCCTGCCCATCTGTTGCCTGCAGGGGGGAAGCTGGCATGGGTGAGACACACTGCAGGTCTAGTTTCAGTATCAGCTACTTCTTTATATCCTCTGCCACAGCACCAGCTCGTAACACCGTGTAAGAAACATCAGCCTCACAATCCTTGCTATTACACTTGGGGGGAAATAACTCGAAAATACAGCACAGTCAACACGTGCTTTAATGGGGGGGGTGTTAATGTCTGCACAATTCAAGCAAAAGGTGAGAGACGGAAAACAGTTGCATAAATTTCTACCTGCGCATGGAAGAGCGATAAACTCCTAACGGTATGCAGAGGAATCAGCACTTTCACCAAAAACTGTTTATGCTCTGCTTTCAGAGGTAAAGCAAAGCCATTGATAATACTGGAAAAAGAGAAAAGAAACATTTTTGTATGAGCATGATGAAATGATTTTTATTGAGGCTTCAACCAAAACTCTTACAGCAAAAGGTGGCTCATCACATGGTGGCACTCTGTATAGGATGAGCACGCCATCACTCACTCATAGCCATGCAGCAACGGGACTTTTGGCAAAACACATGTGGAAATCATGGACTGAATTTTGTTGAGAGCAGAGATGAGCTTGCCTATTTTATTCCTAAATGGTTTCACAAAAGCACACTCGTAAGTTTTACTAGTTCATACAAACAGTGCATATTATGAAACAGGTGACTGGGGTCTGCTAACTTGTCACACAATCCCTAGGATTTGGGCTCATATGCTCCCCACCGCAGTGCGGGAAGACGTCAGTGACTGAACAGACTTTCTAAAGTTCCAGTTTTATCTTCTGCTGTCAAGGAGATCTCCACACTCAAGCTGGGATCTCTGAAGTCGGCCATTCACTTCTAGCAAAAATAAAGAGAGTGGGAAAGGAACATGTGAGCCCGTTCTTACCCCAACTGCAGGTAGAATTCCTTGCATCAGGTAACGACCCTAAGACTAAGCCATCAAAAAATATATATTATCTTGCCTACAGGAAAGCTTCTCAAAGGCCTCCAAAGATGTGACCTTATAGCTTTAAGTGAAGCATGGGCCTATGCAAGACCAATGAGGGTTTTTTTTTAAAAAAAAAAAGAACATCATATATGCATATCTATTAGAACTGCCTTGTCAAAATGCATCCCAATCTTTGTAAAGCCACTTTACCAGGGATAGCATAAAGACCAGCTTGTGCTAGTACAGATGAAGCAGCAACCCTGGCTGTGGTGGAAACCCATGACAGACCTTTTATTGCGAGAAAACCTGTGTTCAGAGTGGTGTAGCGGTTAGAGGAGGAGAAGAAGAGGAGATTGGATTTATACCCCGCCCTTCACTACCCTGAGGAGTCTCAGAGCGACTTATAATCCCCTTCCCTTCCCCACAACAGACACCCTGTGAGGTAGGTGGGGCTGAGAGAGCTCTTTCAAGGACTGCTCCTGAGAGAACGACCATTGGAAACTTACTGTGAAGGGTCCTTCTCCGCTAAGGAAAGGAGGACATCTTGCTGGGTGATTCCCACCGTCCAATCAGGGAGGCAGGAATGTTTTTTTTCAACTTCCTGTCTCTTGCCTGTGGGAGTCGCCCTATTCAGTTTTGGTAACTCCAAAAACAGTATGTAAAGTCAAGTCGAGGAAAGAGAACGGACAGACAAGAACAGAGTGACAACCTAGATAAGGAAAAAACAGGAAAACAGTACTTGTGAGACAAGAAGTGTACCTGCTGAATAACTAGTTTGATGACGACTTTGGGAGGGACAAGATGTCCTCCTTTCCTCAGAGGAGAAGGACCCTTCACGGTGTCCAACGGTCATTCTCCCTCTGAGGAGGAGGACATCTTGCTGAGACCTCCCAGAGCAGTGTCCTCAGTTACTCGGTGGGTCATCGTTTTCCAGATCTAGAATACATTGTAACTCATTTCCAAAAGCTGTGTCAGCCAAATCCTAGAAATTCACCGTAGAGTGCCCTACACAGGCGGATACTGATGACCATGTGTTCGCCTTGCCTAACTCTTTGACTGTGGTGTGTTTGGTTAGGGTTGTGTTGGTTGTGGCATTTCAAACTGAGCGTGCAGTGATCCCAGATGGTGTTTCAAATATTGAGCTTTGTAAGCTTCAGGTACTGCCGATGTCCAAATTGACATCCTCCTTCCTTCCTTCAGTGGAGAGATGAAGATGAATAAGGAATCTATTTTAAGCTTAAGTCTTACTTCCAAGGCCTGCTGCAGGTCCTCCTCTGGATGGATAGGATTCAGGTGAAATGAGGAAGACTCAAATTTTCTGGGACCTGTGGAAGGTCGAATTTGTCTTTGGTGTAAAGGCGGTATCTGTCTTCATGACCCTTTTGTCGCTATAGAAAACTCACAGTTCAGGCTTGACTGAACAAGTGCCTAGGACAGAAGCCCTCCTACCTGATGCGCCTGCTATAAGAAAAATAAGATTTTCATTCTAAGCCATTTAAGTGGAATTTCTTCAATAGGATCAAATAATGCCTGACAAAACTGAGAGTGTGGTACACAATTTCTGCATTAGAAACCTTCATCTTTGTGATGGCTCATTGAGAGCAGCACCCCTGGAAGGTGGTGAGCTTGAAGGTGTCTAGATAGGCTCAGACCTTGGAACAGAGGTAACACTGTTGGCAGAGTTGTTACTTGAGAATGTAAAGGAAGAGTCCTTGAGCCCGTCATGTCCCTCTTATAGAAAGGATAGAACCTATTTAGACTCTTCAGGAGGTCGATACCTTTTCTAGTACTCTGCCTGATGGGAGTCCTCCACGAAGTATTGTAAACTAATCCAGCAGGGTATCCATTGCATTTTGCAAAAAGCCTAGACATAAAGGTCGCTCCACTTGATCTCCAAGCAGTTAAACACAGCCATCCTGAACGTGGAAGCCACACAGGACCTTGTTGAATCATGTCCGGTGATACTGGCAGCGTTAGCAGTGGCTGGTTTGCCCTATCCGGAGGGTCAGAGAATCATGGTCACTGAGGACAATATAGTTCTAGTACTGTGATTGCTGCCTTCTGGTCCTTGATCTTCCTGACCAATTTTGAAGGAACAGGGACCGGGGGGGATAGGCAAACATAAGGTCACTTGGCCACTGGAATGTTAAGCCTCGAACACTTTGGCCAGTGGATGAAGAAGAAACATGGTGGAGCACCAATTCACTTGAAGGCTGTTTGGTGATGTTTTTCTCCGCCCATGTTATGATCTTGATAGTTTCCTTGTGGTAGATGAAGATATAGACCCTCATTGTATGTTGCCGGTCAAATTAGTACATGTTGACCAAGTATCTGTAGGCTGATGGTAAAGGAAGGTCAGATAAACCATCCAAAGCTCCAGGGGGATTGCCTTGCTCCCAGACCACCGACCCTGTACTGGTGAGCCTTCTAGTGTTGTCCCCAACCACGCAGACTGGAGACTGAGAAAGATCTACTTCACCTCCGGGATGCAGTGCTTCCGTACCTGAAGGGGATTGAGTGTTCTCGTCCTCCCAGAGGGACTGGTCTTTACTGTAAGGGAGCCCTGATGGAAAGGGTCCCCTTTGGTCATAACTTGTAGTTGGAAATGTCTTGGAAGCTGCTGTAGTGGTCTAGTGTGTAAGCAAGTTGTGACCATCCTGACATCTAGGTGTTGTACTTTCTTAGTAGGTGCTAGAGAACGTAACTGAAGATTGACCAGGAATCTGTAGTTCTGTAGACAGTATACAGTTGTTTCTGTGTCTTGGTGCGCCTTGGCCACAGGGTTTGATCTGATCAACAAGATCTACTGAAGTGAGATACTCCTCCGGCTGAAAGGACTCAGTGATGGATCCAGAGACTCCATTCTGAAATATCTTAATGTGATGAAATTCTGAAATATCTTAATGTACGCTTGTTGAGGTATTTTAAGACTAAAACTGCCCTTCAATTTCCGTTCCTTCTTGTCGCCATGAAGGGGGAAATCTCCTTGTACCCCTATTAAGGGAGGGACAGGTTCTATGGCCTGAATGTTAAGAAATGGTGTATAGTAGTAAGAGTTTTATAAGCTTTTTCTGACCCTTGTGTGTGTTGGGGGGATGTGGTGTTCCAGTGGGGTTTGATGAACTCCATGGAGTATCCTCTGGTAACTATTTGTAAGGACCAACTGTCTGCTACAGAGAGTGATCTCTCTCTCTCTCTCTCTCTCTCTCTCTCTCTCTCTCTCTCTCTCTCTCTCTCTCTCTTTCTCTCTTTGGTAAGATTCCTTCCCAGCTGCCTTATTTATTCATTTATTTATTTTATTATTCAATTTATATCCCTCCCTCCCCTCAGGCTTAGGGGCCAGCTAGGTCTCCCTGAGGAAGAAGCTGCATTGCCCAAATCCCCTGCCTGCATGAAGGGAGGGGGCAGGAGAAGGAGCTGGGGTGAGATGTGTGTCTTCCATCTCTATCTTGCCAGAATTGGCAATCTCCTCCTGCATGGTTTGTCTGAGCAAAGCTAGAACCCAGGAGAAAAAACACTGATGGTCTTGATCCATGTGTCTTACTCATGAGTAGACCTGGAGACCCACAGCTGGCATCGCATACGGATGCCTCTGCAACTTAGTGCAGTGAGTAGTTGCTTAGATGACCCTCCTTAGAAGCCACAGTCTTAGGGGGGGGGGGGGGACTCAGCAGCAGTGTTCCCTCTAAGATGAGTCAGTGTGAGCTAGCTCACAGTTCTTTAGCTGCCGGCTCACACAGTTGTTGTCTCAGCTCAGGACGGATGGCTCCAGAGCAAACTAATTGATGCAGCAGCCAAATCGCTCGCTCACCACTTTAATGCCAGTGGCTCACAAAGGAGAATCTTTGTGCTCACAAGACTCCACCGCTTAGAGGGAGCATCGCTCAGCAGCCTCCTGGACTCTAAAGAGAATGAAGGAAATCGGAAGGTAAGGAGGACAGCCCAGGTTTGCATACATTACCGGAACGCTGGAAATCTGGCATGTTGCCTGGGTCCCATAGAGATTCCTTTCTCTATTTGCTAGTTGACGTGAGTTTTCAGGGCCTGCCGACGGAACGGGAATCTCCCTGCAGCCTTGCAGATTGACTGTCCTGGTCTCCGGCAGCCAGTTGTAAAAGGTGCCGTGTTTTTTTGGCCCGCTTTTTGTCGCCCTCAGATTAAGGCCATCCCGCTGGGGTAGCCTCGGCAAGCCTGCTATAGGTCATGCTGGCCCCTCATGTGCCCCGTCCGGCACCAGCAATAAGGAGGGTGGTTCAGCTCCTCGGCAGAAGAAAGCCCTCGCTGTCTCCTAAGATGGCCGCCACTGTTGAAGAAGGCATCTATAACATTGTTGTTCTTCTTCAAAAAGGGTTAGAATACAGGGAGGGTATATAGAAGTAGTTAAGATAGATGATATAATGAATTTAGAGTGTTAAAGATTAGATAACGGCAAAGCCTGATCTAAGCTGCTCTCTCCCTGTTGAGGCAGGAAAAGAACTGAATAGGGAGACTCCCACAGGCAAGAGACAGGAAGTTGGGGGGGGGGATGTTCCTGCCACCCTGACTGGATGGGGGGAATCACCCAGCAAGATGTCCTCAGAGGGAGAACAGCTCTGAAATAACTTGTGACTAACCTAAGGTCACACCAGCAGCTGCATGTGGAGGTGGGGAATCAAAGCCGGTTCTCCCAGATTAGAGTCCGCGCTCTTAACCACGACACCAAACTGGTAAGAGTGCTGGACTAGGATCTGAGAGACCCGGCCTCAGATCTCCTCTCTGCACGGAAGCTTGGTGGGTACCTTTCGGCCAGGCATGCACTCTCAGCCTAACCTACCCCACAGGGTTGATGTGAGGGTAAAACGGTGGCAAGGAGAACAATGTGAGCCACTTTGGGTTCCCCAGAGAAAGGCAGAGTATAAATGAGGCAAATAATTAAATAAATATCCTTCCTCACTTTCCAGGACAGCCATCCACAGCTTCCCCCATTACTTCTATCTCTGCAGATTAAGCTCGTGTCTTAAATACTGGGGGGCTGTGGTGGCTCAAGTGGTTAAGACACGCTGAGCTGCAGACCGGAAGGTCGGTAGTTCGGCAGTTCGAGACCCGAGTGCCGCGTGACGGAGTGAGCTCCCATCTCTGGCCCCAGCTCCTGCCAACCTAGCAGTTCGAAAGCAAGAAACTGCAAGTAGATAAACAGCTACCGCTTCGGTGGGAAGGAGACAGTGTTCTGTGAGCCTCAGCGTTTAGTCATGCCAGTCACATGACCACGGAGAAGTCTTCGGACAGCGCTGGTTCATCGGCTTGGCAACAGAGATGAGCACCGCTACCCTAGAGTCAAACTTGAGTAAGGAAAACTTTTACCTTTTACTCTAAAGTACTGGGTGCGTAACAGATGTGCAAGGAAAAAGAGAAGCATAGCTGGTATTCCACTGATTTAGAGAGCAGCAGCCAGGCTTCAATAATCTTGCGCCCATCTTGCACCTGTGCAGGGGTCAGAAGGGGTCCTCATTTTACAAGCTGTACAATCACCATCACCATCACTGAGATTTGGAAGCATCTGGCTGGAATAAATGGCACTTCCCTCCACGTAAGCTCTGGCCCTCAAAAACGTCTGGCAACTCGTATGGAGGAGGCGCACGTAAGCTCTGGCCCTCAAAAACGTCTGACAACTCTTTCATACACCAAGCATGACACCACCACACGTATGGAGGAGGCAACCTGAGAAATCAGCCATTAGCATGAAAGTTCACTCACCTTCCTAATATTTCCAGCAGTTCAGCTACACCGTTGAAGTGCTCCGTTTCATAAACAAACCTGCCGAAAACAAATTAAATAATGTCAAACAAAACTATTATTATTTATTCTACTGTCTAGCCCATGTGAACTTAGTAAACCAGTAACAGGGGCCTTACCGTAGAAAAATATTGTTAATCTGTTTTCTGATAAATGCTCTAAGACCAAGGAACTTGCCATAAATTCTGTGTAAGACTGTTTTTAGGTAGTCCCGTTCTCGTGGATCTTCGCTGTCAAATAGCTCCAAAAGCTGTTTTAAAAATAAAGCAAAACATGACGCTCAGACATGGTGTGCAACTTTGCATGTTTGAAACAACTCTGCATGTTTCAAACATTAAAAAATGTTTGATTTGCTGATCTCTCAGGCCTTTGCATCTCTGCTTCCTGTGTTCTGCTTTGTGTTTCTGAGCCCCAAACTTCACCTCTGACCTGCCAACCTACTGCTTCCTCACCCAAAGAGTAATTAGCATGTGGGATTCACTGCCGCAGGAAGCGGTGGTGGCTAAAAGCAAAGACAGCCTCAAGAGGGGACTAGAAAAACATGTGGAGCAGAGGTCTGTGAGATGGAACACTATGTCAGAGGCAGTATTCTTGGTGCTTGGGGGGCAACAGTGGGAGGGATTCCGGAGTTCTGGTCCCGCTGGTGGACCTCCTGATGGCACCTGGGTTTTGGCCACTATGTGACATGGAGTGTTGGACTGGATGGGCCACTGGCCTGATCCAACATGGCTTCTCTTACGTTCTTATGCACTGGCAAGTCTCAACAGGGAGGACTGGACCACGACTTCAGGAGAGGGTGAAAACCTCAAATCCACTTTTAAAAAAAAAAATTCAATGAGTTTTGTGTGAAGGTCCACACACAAGGTTGTAGCATGATTGCTTAAGTTCCCTTGGCTCATAACAGCCACTGATCATCCTCAACCACAGAGGTTAAAACAGTTAATAGCAAACATCAACAGGAGCTTCAGAGGCAACAGATCTTCTTACCTGTAATACAAATTTCTGATCTATGTACTTTTTGGCAATGCTGGGCTGGAATTCTTGGCTTTCCAAAAATCGTATGAAAAATTCATATACAAGCTGCAGGGGGGAAAAAATCAACACACTGGTTTAAGTCTATTACCTGACATATGTATGCTGTATTTTTACCAAAAAGTTTCTTGAAGACTTTTGTGTTTTAAGAGAGAGAAAGAGAGGAGAGAAGGAGGTGGGATGCATGTCTGCTCTTTCAATGACCTGATACTTCTCCCTTCTGCTGAAGCTGCCACCTCCACACCCACACTCATAAAGAAAAGCTGTATTGCATGAGGAGAAGCAGTTTTGCTGTGGTGGAATGCTGGGTCCATTTATGCAGCCTCTTTTCATTGTAAATCTTCCACATGCACAATTAAATACCACTGAACCCTCAGGACTGGGCAGGATATACATCCAAAACTAGTACGATTGTAATTTTCATATACTTATTTGAAGCAGAGTGACCACAAAGCATCTATTAATTTTTCTAATTCAAGCTGCAGACTGAAGAATCCCAGCAAACAACAGGAGCTGGCTCTGCCAACCCTAAAAGGCTCGCTCACTGGCTTGTCAAAGCCCCCCGGGGGGTAATCATCAAGCGCATTCCTCTGCCCTCCAGACTCTTGAAATCATCATATAAAATAAAGCAATTATAATGCTAACGAGAGCTGGTGAAACAGTTTAGCAACATTTAACAGCAATTAGAAAATGTTCGGGAGCATTACTGGAAGACAGACGCCTGATGCAGAATAATGTGATCTAATCAGGAGTCTCCAAGTTGCCGAGATTTCCCCCTCTAGCTTGGAGGACACCGGCACACACTCCTCTTGTATGCTCTCTCATGCACACAAACAGAGATATGTAACTGCAGCCCCATGACTCTTCTGTTTTAAAGGCAGGGGAGTGGGAACTTAACCCTTTCCCTGCTAACTTTCCTCACTCCAAATTACTTTGCCAAGGAACTCCCTTTCACATAGGTTTCAAATCGGGTTCACATTTTAAACTCTACAGGGTGAAGAATCACAGGAAAATGGGGGGCACAGTGTTGTGTGTCTCTCCACACCCCTATGCTATGAATCACATGGTTCTTATTAATTTCATTTCACACTGAAGGAGCTTCTACAAACCAACACAAAGGCTGTTAAGCTCAGTGCTATGTCCATCTATGTTTGCATATTTATCTCATCAAACCAGGCCATTCATTCAGTGTACAAAAGGGAATGGAAACAGAGCAGCAAAACTGGTGTTTTTCATTACCGAAGCCTAAGCGGAATTGGTTGCAGAAATTGCAGTGCAGCAGAGAAACGTCCTGGCATTTTTTTGTGAGCTAAAAATACCAGCGAACTGAAAGCAGCAACTTTTCCTTTAAAAGATAGCTTAGGTAGTATTTTCTTTTTCAGAAACCTGAAACAGAATTCCAAGCAAAACCAGAATATCTGTCCATGTACATTCCTCAAACTAGGACACACTGGGTGGGATCCAAAGGCCCTCATCAGCCAGTGTAATGGAACTTGCACTTGCATGTTAGGAGAAGGGTGATTTCTGCAGCTATCCCCCTTTTGTGAGGATCCCTTGAGCTCCAGGAGCAGAGTCTATGAGGTTCAGTGCGCTGGCAGGAACAGCCCATTCCACAAGTGTATATAGTACTTTGGATCCAACCCGCAGTTACTGTCTCGCACAGAGGTTCAGAAGCTCCTTGTCAGTCTTAAAGGGCAACCAAAAAGTGAAGAGAAATACACAACTGGAAGTTTACCAAAGCAAACAATATATAAACCACCACTCAAATAAACAACAAGAGCCCAAAATGAACTGCAATCACTGTGATTTACAGAAACTGCCAAACAGAAAACCATCATGATTTCAATTGCACGCTGACCCAGGCAAGCCCGATCTCATCAGGTCTCAGAAGCTAAGGAGGGTCAACTCTGGCAAGTACTTGGATGGGAAGACCCCCTTGGAATATCAGCAGTTGGGATGTGGGGGCAGGCTTTAATCAGCCGCTTCCCTGAATCTCCTCCAGGCCCCCAGTAGGGGTCAACCACCAGAGGTCACCATGACTTCTGGGTGCACACAGTCAGTCACCAGAGGTCACCATGACTTCCAGGTGCACACACACTCTGACACGCATATACACATATGGAAAAAGAAAAGAAAAAACCTTTAAAAAAGACTTCTATTGCTAGCACCAAAGTACATATGGAAAGATGCATACCAGGCTAAAGGGGAGTGACAATGAAATATGTTTAGGTGCGTCCTCATACACTCAAGTTATATTATCCACACATACCTCTCTATCAGCTGAATTCAGGCACTGCTTGCATCTCAACACACAATGCAGGTTTGACCAGGCCTTAACATTACCCCTCCCCCGCCGCCATTTTAATATAATTTCTATAACATCAACCCGGATTAAGAGATCCAGCAAACTTGAAAGACTGAACACTGATTTGCCATTTGATCGGCTCTAATAAGAGGTATTACATGGATTGTGTTCATGGCTTTGGATTCTACTTTTGGACCAGCATGGTCCACCTTCTAGATACCCATAGGGCATCTCTCTCTCTCTCTCTCATTTGTGTATAATGTTGCAAACATGAGATACCCATAGGGCATCTCTCTCTCTCTCATATTTGTGTATGTTGCAAACATTCCATTGTTATTTCAATAGTGATGCATTTCTATGCACCTTTCATTACAACTAACGGGCTTAGTATCAGAATAACCAAGTTAAGCACTGCTTGATTCTTCATGAAACTCCAATGGTGCCTTGCAGCTGCAAACACAAGAAGAAGAACCCTGGTGTCTACCACAGGACCAGAGGACCCTCCCATCACTGGCAAATAGATCTCCTTTTCCTTCCCCTTCCTCTCCCGTCTACACGTATAAAAAGCTTGCTGTGCAGGGGAGGGCGAGCTAAAAGTCCAATAAAATAAAATAAAATAAAGTGTTTGTTTGGGGTTCCATTCCGCTGCATAAGTACATTAAAATGCAAGACTGAACTTCACCTGTAAATGTGGCCATGATGCCTCAAGGGTGGGTTCATCTTCTTCTGGATCAAACTCATTGCTATCGCTAGGAGGAAGAGTTCGGAAAATATTGCAAGATACCTAGGAAATAAAAGGAACAAAATTAATACCTTCTCTTGTAGAAACACAGCCAGTTCCAAGGGGCTTGAGTGAAGTAACTTAAATACAGCCCCCTCTTCGGAGAGCTGTGAAAGGGATCCAGCCCTTCCACATCCCCCTATAAAATCTTTCTCTTCTATTTCAACCACGTTCTTGTAATTCCTGCCAGCTCTGTTTTGTACAATTACTCTTTCCTATAAAGTGCACTACAGTTCCTGCCCTCCCGTGTCTTACAAGGCAAAGCAATCAGACAGCATTTACAAATTGCCAGAGTTTACTCAAAGAATGCATAAATTCTACTCTGCTCTTGACTCACAGATTGCTACCATATAGGAACAACTGCTATAGCAATTTCAATTTATGAAATAGCAGATATCACTGCTCATAACTACAGTCACCAACTAAAGAGAACAAACTGGTTAATGTGGTTGTTCTAACCTAACAACTATGCTATGAGGATACAAAAACGAGGAGGAAGGGGGTTAATGATTAGAGAAGGTTTAAAATGCAGAGAAATAATAATCAAGGAATGAGTTTTTGCTATTAGCCTTTCCTATTACCGCCACAAGAGGGTGCCTTTTGCTTCAATACTAGGGAAAACATGCTGATTTTTATAGAACTCTGGTATGCACAAATATGTATCGCTATCACACAGCATTTCACACTGACAGACGAGGCTGTTGGAAATAAATAACCAAACCAGTTTTAAGTTTGCCCATGGAGTATGTCACCATATAGACATGCTTTTCTTTTCTTTTTCTGCAAATTAAAGTACCATCCTGGTATTCTATTCACACCATTCATCTCATATAGCCAGTAGATCAGACCCTGCATCAGTGTTTTTAGCATAGTGGCAAAAAGACTGAACTATGACTCGAGGCCCTCAGTTCAAATCTTGCTGTTCAATTGACTCATTAAGTGTTCAACTGACTCATCAGGCCACCTTTCCCAGGTTCAGTTCCCACCTCCTATATTTGCAAAGCAACTGTCCCACCCTCAAGATCGCTTTCCTCCCTCTATACAATACTGCCCAGAAACTGGTTGCATAAGATCTCACGCTAGAAACTTTTTGCTGGATCCGACCAAGTATGCTGATGCCATACTTTTTCAATTACTGAAAAAATGCACTGGCTCATCTTCTGGCATGAGCATGTAGATTTAAGCATATTACAACCTGTTTTGAAGCATCTTAGTTGGTTGCCTGTCTGTTTCCAGGTTCAATCGAAGGCACTGGTTCTCGCCTAAAACGCCATACATGACCTGGGGTCTACATGACAATACGCCCATTCCAGTTTGGTGTAGTGGTTAAGTGCGCAGACTCTAATCTGGGAGAACCGGGTTTGATTCCCCACTCCTCCACTTGCAGCTGCTGGTGTGACCTTGGGCAAGCCATAGTTCTGTCAGAGCTGTCCTTGAAAGGGCAGTGCTGGAAAGAGCTCTCTCAGCCGCGCCTACCTTGCAGGGTGTCTCTTGTGGGGAGGGAAAGGGAAAGGAGTTTGTAAACCGCTCTGAGACTCTGAGTGAAGGGTGGGGTATAAATCCAATCTCTTCTTTTTCTTCTTCTTCCCCAGCTTTGCTCCTCCAAACTTAGCTTGCTTGCTCTGCTGTCTGACATGACTTGCACTATAGTCCCTCAGCCTGGCTGTGGGCTTCTGCAGTCATCACCCTAACCCCTCTGGAAGAGGAGGCCAGACATTGCCAAGGCAGCTTTGTTCCAGGGGCTTTTTGGTTTCTGGCAATGTATCTGTGTATCACTGCAGTGGCGTATTGGGCTATTCAGTTCTGTATGGATTCTCCACCAATTTTTTCAGCAGCTGATTGTTACTTTTAAAATATTGGCTGTGTTTTTATTTGCTTGTGCATGAGTTCAAGTAATCCACCCATGGCTGCCTTTTTTAGGGGGATGGCAGGATATAAATATTTCAACTAAATAAATATTCTGAAACTCTGAAAGGACTTGCCCAGCACTATCTGATGAATGCAGCTTGTTTCATAATCCAGGCAAAGCCACACAGGTGAATATGCGGAGAGGCGGCTATCAGCCCTGCTCTGCCTTCTCACACTACCATTTTGGGCTCCCCCGCCCCATACACATTGTGCAACATGTGTACACTCATGCTTGGCATATTTTGCATCTTATAAAAGGATATTCTAGTGTTACCGCTACTACATGCTTGCTATTATGCTGACTGCTTGAATGGGCTAATTAATCCCCTCAATAAACACTCTCTGATTCCACCACATTCAGGGACACAGTGTTTCTTCCAGAACTTTCACAGGGGGCTTCAGCAATTGGTCAACGATCCCTCAGTTGCCATTTTTGTGTCCCTATTGCCCTGAGCAGATGCATTCTCGTAGCCAGGTATAAAAACTTAGCCAGCAGTTCCTTTAGTCAAGGAATGTGAGGTAGTAGATCGAAGGTCCACTTATGATCAGAATACTCAACTGTGAATGTAGGCTAAAGTGGGCCACAATCATAAGGACACAAGTTCCTCCAACCACTCGCAATAACAAATGCAAACAACCTGAATCTAAGAGCTTTGCAGCCGTGAGCTTTAGCATATCAACACTGATGTTTAAAAAATTTCATTCTGCATGACAACCAATTTTAGGGATCCACAAGGAGCCACTAGGCTGGAGGAGAATAAAAGAATTTAATCCCCAACACTACCACATAGCACAGCTAAATTCTGGGGCTAGATGACTGCTTCCTGCTCACACCGTCCCAGTGTTATAGTGCAACTGCTCCAACTGCTGAAAGTCAGGCTTAAGCCCCCCCACCCCCACCTAAACCTCAGTGGCACAATCCAGGATGGGATATTTTTAATTCTTCCTCTCTCTGCTATGCTGAAGAGTTTAGAGAGGATGTGCATTTCATAGATCACATTGCCCAATTCAAATTTGGCCTCCCATTCCAGGATATTACAAGGTGCTCTCTCCCCTTTAAAGGACTCCCCTCTGTGGGAGCAACGATTAACCAGGATCAGAGGAACTGACCTAAAGTGCACAGGCTAGCCCGATCTAGTCAGAACTCAGAAGCTATGCAGCCACTCCTCCACTCGCAGCTGCTGGTGTGGCCTTGGGCAAGCCATAGTTCTGGCACAGCTGTTCTTGAAAAAGAGCAGTTTCTGTCAGAGCTCTCTCAGCCCCACCTACCTCACAGAGTGTCTGTTGTGGGGAGGGGAAGGGAAAGGAGACTGTAAGCCACTCTGAGACATAACAGAGCTCCTTGGCCTATGCTGCCTCACCCCAACAGGCCATTAAGAGAAATGGGAGATCTGTGCACACCTCCCGTTTCCACGTCCAGCCCACTCTCTTCACTTGGTCAAAGAACATGCTGGTGTTCTATGACTGCACAGAGGAGAAAGGGCTGGATGTGAGAGGCAACCACAGACCTGTCTTCATAAGAACATAAGAGAAGCCAATGTTGGATCAGGCCAATGACCCATCTAGTCCAACACTCTGTCACACAGTGGCCAAAAATACAAGAAATACCATTAAGAGGTCCATCAGTGGGGCCAGGACACTAGGAGCCCTCCCACTGTTGCCCCCTCCCAAGCCCCAAGAAGCCAGAGCAACTCCTGCCCCAGCCTGTGAGTTCCTATCTATACCTTGTGGTTAATAGCCACTGATGGACCTCTGCTCTATATGATTATCCAGTTCCTTCTTGAAGCTGTCCATGCTTGTAGCCACCACCACCTTCTGTGGCAGTGAATTCCATGTGTAAATCACTCTTTGGGTGAAGAAGGACTTCCTTTTATCTGTTCTAACTCGACCGCTCAGCAATTTCATCGAGTGCCCACGAGTTCTTGTATTGTGAGAAAGGGGGAAAGTACTTCTTTCTCGACCTGCTCTATCCATGCATAATCTTATACACCTCGATCGTGTCACCCCTCAGCCGTCGTTTCTCCAAGCTAAAGAGCCCCAAACGCTTTAACCTTTCTTCATAGGGAAAGTGTTCCAACCCTTTTATCATTCTAGTTGCCCTTTCCGCACTTTTTCCAATGCTATAATATCCTTTTTGAGGTGTGGTGACCAGAACTGTACACAGTACTCCAAATGAGGACATACCATCGATTTATACAGGGGCATTATAATACTGGCTGATCTGTTTTCAATACCCTTCCTAATAATCCCCAGCATAGTGTTGGCCTTTTTTATTGCAGTCACACACTGTCTTGACATTTTCATTGAGTTATCTACTACGACTCCAAGATCTCTCTTCCATAGCACTGATTGTACATATGCATTGAGGCAGGGAAAATGGGGTCCTGTTTTCCCCAACAGGCGCTATGCCCAAATGAAGAAGGATTCTGCCCATTTGTTTATGCTTCACTTGGCACTGTTCACCCTCATGAATACAGACATAGTGATGCAGAGGCAAATAACTCAAAATGATCACTGCAAACCAATGTTCCTTCTAAGCTGAGTTAGTGTGAGCTAGCTCAGTTTTTTAGGCTCCGGCTCACACATTTTTATCTTAGCTCAGGAAGGGTGGCTCCAGAGCCAAATTGCTCGCTCACAACTTTAATGCCAGTAGCTCACAAAGTAGAACTTTTGCTCACAAGACTCCACAGCTTAGAGGGAACATTGCTGCAAACATGAGCTGGTATCAGTGAGAATGGTTCTTTCGTTTGTAAAAACCTCATCTCAGAAACAACCCAGCTTGTTAAGGTTAAGAATTTATAATACAATACACTCATATTGTTAAAACTTGCTACAGCATTTCCTTTCCAAAACTTTCTGTGGATTATTTTATACAACAGCACTGGGAAAAATATTTTACTTTAATCCAAATGGTGACACACTGTGAACAGCACACGACAGTAACTGGAATTGCAGATTAATCTATTAGCATTATATAACAAGTGACTAATTTGGTATAGGAGAGAAGTTTAGCTGCTTTGCGGCAGAGCCTTAGTTTTGTGCCTGCCCACCAGCCAACAATGCTAGGCATCAATCACACTACTGCAACATCAGTACACCACATTCTGAAAAGACACACTGGCATGCCATGGGCAAGCATGAGTCTGCTCCCAGATACTCCTCACACTTATTCACCAAGTCTTACATTACTACCAGAAGGACGCAATGGCTGGACCCAAATGCCTACAGGATTACCTTTCCCACGATACTCCACTCCTCTGAACAGGGCTTTATTTATTTAAAACATTCCTTAGTCACCTTTCTTCCTTAGGGAGCTCAAGGCATCTTACAATACACATAAAATACAGAACATTAAAAATGCATAAAGCCAAAATTTAAAAACACAGCTAGTTTATTTATTTATTGTTAGTTTATTTATTTATTTATTGTATTTGTATCCTGCCCATCCCGTGAGCGGGTGACATCATCTCAAACAATACAGCAAGGTTTACAACACAATAAAAATATTACATTATAATCATTTAAAATCAGTAGTTGTAGCTGCTGGTGCAAATTCCGACCCATTAATACTGAGGGATATGGCCGGTTGCTGGCAGATGGGTGGCCAGTAGGTAGGAGACAGCAACCTCGGGGAGGCCATATGTGGACGCCCGCTGCCTCAACCAAAACCCTGTCGGAACAGCTCCGTCTTGCAGGCCCTGCGGAATTGAGTAAGATCCTGCAGGGCCCTGATCTCGATGGGGAGCATGTTCCACCAGGTGGGGGACAGGGCAGGAAAGGCCATGGCCCTGGTTGAGGCTAAATGGACGTCTTTTGGGCCAGGGACCACCAGGAGATGTTGATTACTAGAGCATATTCTTCGAGGCATATACGGGAATAGGCAGTCCCTTAGATATGTTGGTCCCAAGGCCATATAAGGCTTTGAAGGTTATTACTGCTTTAATCAAACGTTCTAAATAAAACAGTCTTTGGCTGCCTCCTAAAGACTGAACGTGAAGGGGCCTGGTGCATCTCCCTGGGGACGGTGTTCCTTAATTGTTGCCATCAACAAGGCCTTCTCTTGTATACCCACCAAACAAGCTTCTTTAATTGATGGAACAGTTGGGAGGGCCCTCTCCTTGTGATCTTAATTCCTACGCAAGAACATATGGGAGGTGATATGACAACCATCTTCAAGTACTTGAAGGGGTGTCATATAGAGGATGGTGTGGAGTTGTCTTCTGTTGGCTCCGGAAGGTCAGACCAGAACCAATGGGTTGAACTTAAATCAAAAGAGTTTTTGGCTAAACATTAGGAACTTCCTGACAGTTAGAGCAGTTCCTCAGTGGAACAGGCTTCCTCGGGAGGTGGTGGGATCCCCTCCTTTGGAGGTTTTCAAGCAGAGCCTAGATGGCCACCTGACAGCAATGCTGATTCTGTGAATGTAGGCAGATCACAAGAAGGGAGGGCAGGAAGGCTTGCATCACTGCTTAGTTCCTGTGGCCAGTGTTCCCTCTAAGCTGAGTTAGTGTAAGCTAGTTCACAATTTTTTAGCCTCCACATCACACATTTTTGTCTTAGGAAGTACGGCTCCAAAGCAAACTGATTTTTTTTATACACTTTTATTGATTTTTATACTACATCCTATAGGGCATGGGGATGGGAACAACACTAAAACTAAAACAGAAGCTAAATAAGGCAAGGATCAGTTACAATGAATAGGTACATTCTATATATAACGTTCCTACAATAGGAAGGAAAAGTTTTAATCTGAGTTATTACATTCTATAAAAGATACCGTTTCCCCAAAAGAAAGACATCCCCCGAAAATAAGACCTACTTACAGTTTTGCCTCTCGCTGAAATATAAGACATCCCCCGAAAATAAGGCCTCCCCCGAACATAAGGCCTCCCCCGAACATAAGGCCCCCCGAAGCTACCGTAATTCTGGACTCTGGACCACAGTGGCGGGCGCCGCTGCACAGCTCACTGTTGGCCACAGCGCAGTCGGAGCAGACAGGAAGTGCGAGGTCTCTTTTAATCAGAGAGCCCGTGCCGCCGCCAGGACAAGCTGCCGCCTGCTGTACCGTATTCTTCTTCATGGAAAAATAAGACATCCCCTGAAAATAAGACCTATCGCATCTTTGGGAGCAAAAATTAATATAAGACACTGTCTTATTTTCGGGGAAACATGGTAGCTTAAGTTATTTTTAATACTGTTTACTCGGTAACTGCATGATTTATTTCAGTTCATTTATCTGTTTTCTTCTTTTTCTTCTTGTATTCCAGTTTCACTTTGAATTGCTTCGGGGCTACTCCTCCTTTCTCTGAGTCAGAAGTCTCAGATATTCCATTTTCTGATTCAAAAGACCAAGATGTCTTAGTCGAGCTGCTTGATGAATCCTGTGAATCAGATTCGCTTTGCAGAGCAAACTAATTGATGCAGCAGCCAAATCGCTCACTTACAACTTTAATGCCAGTAGCTCACAAAGTAGAATTTTTGCTCACAAGACTCCACAGCTTAGAGGGAACATTGCTTGTGGCCCAGGGAAATGCTAGTTGCCACTTTGGGGTCAGGAAGCAATTGTCCTCCAGGCCACTTTGGCTGGGGATCCTGGACCCTCCCCCTGGAAGCAATTGTCCTAGGGGTCACTGGGGGGTGTATTTGTGGATTTCCTGCATTGTGCAGGGGGTTGGACTAGATGACCCTGGAGGTCCCTTCCAACTCTATGATTCCAAGATTTTATATGAAGACAGTCCATCAGATGCCCCAGTCTCAAGCCATGTAGGACTTTGAAGGTCAAAATCCTTGAATTGGGGTCAGGAATGGACTGGTAGCCACTGTAATTGCTGTAGTATTGGGGTCACACATTCCCAACCAGCAGACTAGTTAGTGCATTTTGCACTGGCCACAGCTTCTGAATGCTCAAGGATAGCCTCAAGTAGAGCACATTGCAATAGCCCAGTCTAATTACATCTAGCATGGATCTCTGTGGTTAGATCTGACTGACACAAGAACGTCCGTAGCTGACGCACCAGTTGAAGGTGAGCAAAAGCACTCTGAGTGACTGCTGTGCTAAGCAGCACTCCCAAGCTGCGAACCTGGCTTTTTGTTGGATCCCCAAGCATCAAGAATAAATCCACGTTTTCAAGAAAAGCAAAATTTATTTCAAAGCGTTGAAGACATACTCAAACACGTTCTTTGTTAGAACTGGGGATACACAGTTAGGGCGAGCATAATAAAGGAAATTCAAACAGATAGCTTTTCAAGGGGAATATAACCCCATCTGTGAAAGGAGAGATCTGAAGCCTCTGGTCTGCCTCTCTACTAACCCAGAGTACCACTGTCTCATCAGGATTAAGTTCAGCTTGTTTGCCTTTTTTCCCCTTTTTTTAGAATATGACAATGTTAATAAACAAACATAAAGAGAACATATAGACTTGTTCAAGCATCAGCCTGAGCAAGGATACAGCGAAAAAGTGAAAACACTCAATTTCTGTACCATAAATTTTATGCTTATTCTACAGAAGTAGTTGCTAGTAAATCTTGAAGTTGCAGTTTGTTCAACTTTCTGAAGATCCGATGATGATTATGATGATATTAAATTTCTAAACCACCCTCCCCCGAAAGGCTCAGGTGATGTGCATCACAGAAACATAGTAAACATATAAAACAATGAATAAAATTAGTAATAAATAAGCAAGTAAAACAATATACAAAACAACATAAGGAGGGGAGGGGAGGAGGACGAGGGGGGAGGGAG
>NW_015177102.1:123479-144617 GCF_001447785.1 Gekko japonicus | reverse complement strand
TCAGCGTCTTAACCACTCAGTTCACCGACTCTGAAAGCAGTATGAAAATCTAAATAGTAAGAAAAGCTCAAAAAACAGTATCAACAAACGGATTTAACTGTACAGAACTCTATAAGATCAGGTGTGAGTAGAATTATATACATAGAAAGAGAAGTATGACGACCCGGGAGGGCCAAGATGTCCTCCAAGCCTCAGAGGAGAAGGACCCTTCACGGTGAGTAACCAATGGTCATTCTCCCTCTGAGGTGGAGGCCATCTTGTGGGACCTACCAGAGCAGTGTCCCTAATCTTGGGAGGGAAGGTCGTCATCGAGAGACAGGATAGATTGGAGAACACGTCTCCCAAAGGCTGCGTCAGCAGAATCAAACACATTTATTTTATAATGCCTGATAAAGGTAGATAGTGAGGACCACGTAGCAGCCCTACAGACTTCCTCTACTGACGCCCTGTTGGCGAATGCTGCATTAGCTGCTGCACTCCACAGTGAATGAGCCGTGATTCCAACTGGTACTTATTGGTTTAAGCTCCTGTACGCCTCTGCAATGCAGGAACTGATTGTGGTGCTAATTGCTGAATTTGACATCTTCCTCCCTGTGTGCAGAGGAGAAATGTTGATGAACAGAGCTTCTGTTTTTCTGAATGTAGCCGTTCGTATAAGGTAGCACTTAAGAGTTCTTCTGACATCCAGGGTATGCCAGATCCTTTCCTTCGGATGCTTGGGATGAGGACAGAAGGACGGAAGACAGATCTCTTGAGACCTATGAAACTTGGAACTAACTTTTGGATGAAAGACTGGATCTGTCCTCAGCACTACTTTATCTTTATGAAAGATACAAAGTTCCTTCTGGATGGGCAGGGCGCCCAGTTCCGAAATTCTCCTAGCTGAGGTGATGGCAACCAGGAATAATGACGTCATCCTTAGAAATTTGAGTGGAATCTCCTTCAGTGATTCAAAGGGATGTTTGGTAAGCGCTGTGAGTACCGTGTTGAGTCTCCACATTGGAAATCTGTGTGATTGCGGAGGATCTTTTGTAGAAGCTCCTCGAAGAAACCGCACAATATGAGGGTGTTGAGACACTGGTGCTCCTTGTGAGCGCGGAAGGACCAAGGCTAGGGCTGCCATCTGCCTCTTGAGTATAGGTGCTTAGAGGCCACTGGTTCTGCCGTCTTGCAGAAAATTTAGAAGAGAAGCAATGGATGGGCTCAACGGATCGATCTTTTTACGACGTGCCCAGCGCACGAAAGCTTTCCAGGTGACATTATATATCCGTGACGTGGATGCTCTTCTTGATGTCAATGACTTCTTGATGTCAATGCTCTTCTTGATGTCAATGCTCGTGTCAATGACTGCCTTGGAAGTGGAGGGAAGGCATACAGAAGGCCCTGTGGCCATGGGGAAAGAAGAGCATTCGTCCCTTCTGCCTTTGGGTGGAAGTATCTGGTGTAGAAGCGTGGTAGCTTGTGGGTGGCAAAAAGGTCTACCTGTGGCATTCCCAACTTGGATGTTATCATCAGAAAGACCTTCTCGTGTAACGACCATTCGCCCTCCTGGAAAGTCTGGTGACTCAGCCAGTCTGCTTGAAGATTTACTACGCCTCGCACATGTTCCGCTCTCATGGATGCCAGATTGCTCTCCGCCCAGAGTTCAACAGAAGTGTTGCTTCCCTGTGGAGAGCTAGGGACTTGGAGCCTCCCTGTTTGTTTAAATAAGCCTTTGTGGCTATGTTGTCTGTTCGAATTAGGACATGGTGTCCCTTCATGTGAGGAGCGAAGTGCAAGAGAGCTAGTCGAATGGCTCTTAACTCCAGCAGGTTGATCAGTAGTCGTTTTTCTTTCTCTGACCACGTCCACTGAATAGGTTTGGAAGACATGGTGGCACCCCAGCCCGCCAGACTGGCGTCTGTGAAAATCTGTACTCTGTCTTGAATCCAGAACATCTTGCCTTGTGTCATGTTGCGTGTTACTGTCCACCACTTGAGGCTCGACTTCATTTGTAGAGGTACCCTCAGGGACAGGTCCATCTTGGATGTAATGGAACGCTGAAGCGGTCGAAGAAACATCTGTAACTGTCTTGATTGGAGATGACCCCAGTGAAGAGTATCGAACGTCACTACCATTAGACCCATCATCTTTGTTTGAGTAGATAACAACGAAGTCCTTGCCTTTATGATTTGTCTGGCCATATCCTGAATCTTCTTTGCCTTTATCTCTGGGAGAAACAGTTTTGTAAGTCTGATATCTATCAAACTCCCAGATGCTCCAAATGTTGGGATGGATTCAGTGAGCTCTTCTGGATGTTCACCAGAAACCCGAAATGCTGTAGGCATCAAATTGTCGTGTCCGTGTCCCGCTGTGATTGTAGCCTCGATGAGGAGCAAACGAGCATGTCATCCAGATAGGGATGGATGTGAATCCCTTGTTCCCAAAGGCAGACGATCACATGGATGAGTATCTTGGTGAATACACGGGGAGCCGAGGCCAGGCCGAAGGGAAGAGCCCGAAACTGGAAGCGTTCCCTGTCCACGCAGAAGCGAAGGAACCTGCGGTGACGGAGAAACATAGGGAGGTGAAGATATGCCTTCGTTAGGTCTATAGAAGAGAGAAATTCTTGTGGTTTTAGAGATTCCGCAATGGACCGTAGGGTCTCCATGCGAAAGTGCTTTGGTTGAACAAATTTGTTTAAGAATTTCAAGACTCCGTCCCCCTGTTCGTTCCTTGGAACACCTTCTATGGCCTGGATATTCAGAAGGTGAGTTATGGTTGTCTTGGTTCTTTCCCTTTTGACAGGATTTTTGTGACTGGGGGAAGACAGAAATTGATTGGGTGGAATTGATAAGAGTTCTATTTTGTAGCCTTCCTGAACGAGCTCCCTCGTCCAGGTGTCTGGGTGAGAGTCAATCCACTCTTGGCTGAAGAGTAGAAGACGTCCTCCCACCGGGGGAAACGGGTAGTCACGCCTTAGGGGTCTTAGGTTCTCTCGCTCTCCTCTATCCTGTCTGTTTCCATGGAAACCTGTTGTTGAAGCCGCCGCGCCGAAAGGACTGTTTATTTCCCCACAATGATCTTCTATTGTCCTGTCTAGATCTGGGCGTGGCTTGGTATGGACGAGATGTGAAAGAGGAGGAAGAAGAAGCGGATGGGGAAATGAGGATGGTCTTTTATTGCCAATCCGAACAAATTTCAGAAGAGCTTTCTTTTTATCACGGGTTTCCACCAATATTTTCTCCAGGGGTTCCCCGAATAATTTGTTTCCTTGAAAGGGATATCCTGAGACAATAACTTTGGACTGATAATCTGCCTGCCAGGATCTCAACCAGACCAAACGTCTAGCCACAGTGGAAGATGCCATGGCCCTAGAGGATAGTACCATGGTGTCTAGGGTGGCGTCAGCTGTAAAGGAAACAGCTTTTAATACTCTATTAGCACCCTCCAGTAGCCGTGTATCATTCTCTGGCAGCATTTGTATCAATTTTCTCATCCATACAATGGCCACTCTGGACACTGTAGAGGCGGCAGAAGAAGCTTTAATCACCAAGGAAGAAGCTTTATGGAATCTGTGTAGAGCAGTGTCAGATCTCTTATCAATGCTGTTTCGCAGATTGCCCTGACCATCTTCTGAAAGTAAGCCTGATGATTGAAGAGCCGCCACCGGGGCATCTACAGCTGGAATCTGCAAAACATCTGAAGCAGAAGAAGTTACTGGATACAGTCTCTTAAGTAGACTAGGTATGGTCTTGCTAGAAAATGGCTTTGACCACTCAGCTTTAACTTTGCGCACATAAAAACCTGGAAAGGAAAAGGCCCTTTCTGAAAGATCATCTGGGGGAAATAATTCATCTGTAATCTCAGACCCCTCATATAACTCTTGATCCTCAGGGCGTTTATTCCCTGCTGTTTGTAAATTCTGAATTTTAAGAGCTGAGACTGTTTTGGACAGTAAGTAGTGGGGAGGTCCTCAGTCTTAAAAAACCGACAGGACTGTTCAGAGGGAACAAGAATCTGTTCCTCTTCCTCTGCATTAGAGCTGAACTCTCCCTCCTCTCTGTCACTGGAGGCATTAGAAATTTCCTCTCCTTCCCCCTGTTGAGGGCATGGAGGACGGGGGTGCCTGGGAAAACCCTTTTTGGCAGCTTTGGTGGGCCAAGCTTTCTTCCCTCTATTTGGGGAAGGAGAAGGGGAAGATGACGGAGAGCTTGAACGACTGGGACGCCCTCCGGAGTTTAAAAAACGGGCTATTTCTTGCCTCATAGCCCTTCTAAAGTAGGACATGACTCTAGGGGACAGAGGAGCGGACCCGGGGTCGCCAATGTTATTGCGTTGAGAGTCTTCCTCTTCTTCTTCTCCGTCATTCCCTTGGGCAGACTCAGCCTGTTTGCTCGCTGCTGGGTCGGACCTGCTAAGACATACAGTCTCGGGTTGCTCCCTGCCCGGTATCTGGCTCTGCCGCTCATCATCCTCCGACAAAATGGCCGCTGCCATATTTGCTGACTCCTTGAGCGTGTGGGAGCTTCTGGTGCACTTTGCCGCTCTGTGGGATTCCGCTCTTCGTGCGGTCCCGTCTGCGGCCCTTTTTCGATCTGCGCGCTCTCATTGCCTCTCCTCTCTCTCCATTTCTCCCGAAGAGAGAAAGCCATCGGTGTCTCCCAGTAGGATTGTGAAAGATAAAAGGGAGTGAGAAAAGGCTTCTTTTTTTTTAAGGTAGAGAAACGAAGAGAATAGAAGTTAGAAACAGAAAAAAGAAGACGAGGTAGGATTTTGAAGAAATAGAAGAAGCAAAAGTGAAAGTGTAGGCAAAGCCTAATTTTTGCTGCTCTTCCTATTGAGGCAGGAAGAAAACTGAGCTGAGGGTGACTCCCACCACAGGAAACAGGAAACAGTTTGAAGTTCCTGCCTCCCTAAGAGATGGTTGGGAATCACCCACAAGATGGCCTCCACCTCAGAGGGAGAACAGCTCTTATCAGAACTACAGCTTGCCCAAGGTCATCCAGCCAGGTGCAAGTGGAGAAGTGGGGAATCAAACCCGGTCCTCCCAGATTAGAGTCCGCACACTTAACCACTACACCAAACAGTACACAATCAATGGCATACAAATCACTTCGCTCCCCCATGGGGTAGATTCCCTATAGAGAAATTAATAAGGCAGATAGAGGCCATGGTCAGGAACCGTTGCTGCCCTTGACCGTAGGCCTGGTGGAACATCTCCATTTTGCACACCCTGTGGAACTGAGAAAGGTTCCACAGGGCGTGGATCAGGGCCTTTCAGCTGTGGCTCCTACCTGGTGGAACAACTTAACATAGGAAATCAGGAAAACCCTTACGCTCCTGTCCTCCCACAGCCTTGGTAAAATGAAACTTTTTAGAAGGACCTTTTTTGTAAATTGGGGTGATGTTTTTAATACCTTTTATAGAGGCTGTTACTGACTGGTTTTACATATTTTCATTGTGATTTGCCTTGCGTCTTCTTGAGAAAGGTGAACTATAAATACCATCCCATTAATAAAAAAATAAACATTTATTTATGTATTTCCTGACTCTAAGGTGTGGTCACACCTGCCTGCTTTATACCATTTCCATTTATTTTACACTCATTAAAATGTTTTGATTGTGAGCTGCCAATGGCACGGGGGGGGGGGGGGGGAAGAGACAAACAATAACACCGACTTCTGAGGGTAACACATGTAAATTCATGTGAGGAATTTGCTCAGATCTATTGTGTGGCCTCCTCTGGAATACTGTGTACGGTTTCTGTTCACCATACCTCAAAAACAAAATATTGCTGAGCCTGAAAAAATGCTGAAAAGGGCAACAGAGACAATTAAGGGGTTTGAGCCATGTGAGAAACTGTGCAGAATGCTACATGAAAGTATGTTTGATGTGTTCTGATTATACATTCTGGGTGCCTCTGGAACGGAAGCAGAGAATGAAGAATGCAAACGACCCCAGTATGAGTAGCCACGATAGGGTAAGAAAGAAGCTCCAGTTTTCCCAAGAGATTAAAACCCCCACTGCTTTAGATCCTGACTAGTCTTTGATGGAATTTTTCAAACAAAAAAAATTCTGACAATGAATCTGAGCATTAAAAGGGAAGGGTGAATGCATTTTCCAAGGGCAAATCTGCCACTGGTGTCATAGCAAAGCAGGAGCTGCTCAGTTTAGAAAGATAGAGGTCCCCTAGTAGCAGAGAGGACAGATTAGACCTGAAGGGAAAACTTTTTAAAAGTCAGCTCTCTCTGCTAGCTGGCTGGCTGCAACAGCAATGCAGATTTTTCCAGAGCATATTACCACTTCAGAACAGCAAGGTTTCAGAGCGCAGTAAAAAAAAATAATTCACCAACCTATCCCAGTGACATTACTTGTTTCCTCCCTACCCCCAAATACCAACCAGTTAGAGGAATGACAACAGTTCCTAAAATAATACATCAAAAAGGCAATATTCTTTCACACATAGTGAAATGAAACTATTCATTCAACCCAATGGCCTTGAACAGTATGACACTAATAAAGTTAAAAACAATCCTAATAACTGGATTCATTTATTTATTCATACTACTAGTGGCAAAGCCTGTTGTAGACTCAATACAACGAGCTCTAGAAAGATGCCGGCCAAATGGCAGCCTGTATCTGCCCACCGCCAACGCAGCAGGCTGGGAGGGGGGTGCAGTGGCAGGTGAGCACAGGACCGGCTGAGGGAGCGGCCACAGCTCCAGCGCATCTTCGCGAGGGAAGGGGCAGCGGGCGGGGACAGGAGGTTACAAAAATCTTAAGTGGAAGATTTGCTGTAATTTTGATATTCAAAATGTATGTGGAAGTATTTGTTTTATGGAAAATGAAAATAAACTGTAAAAAAAAAAAGAATGGGTTGATGTTCCTTTAAGGAGCTCTGTCTTCGTTCTCTTCTTTCCCTGAGCCACAGAGCCGAGAAAGGAAAGGAGAGCCAGTAGAAAGTAAGATCCAGTAAAGGCAAGGGAAAAATTAAGAGAAGAGTTTAATGAGATAAGTGAAATAAGAAGAGAAATGGAAAGCAGAAGTAGGACAGCCTACTCTCTAACTGCTCTCCCTGATGAGGGCAGGTGACTCCCACGGCAGAGACAAGAAGAAGAAAGTTATTCCTGCCTGCCTGAGTGGATGGTGGGAATCATCCAACCCAAGATGTCCTCCGCCTCAGAGGGAGAACAGCAAGAGTCCAGTAGCACCTTAAAGACTAAGAAAACTTGTGGCAGGGTATGAGCTTTCATGAGTTACTGCTCGGTTCTTCTGAAGAAGTGAGCAATGATTCACAAAAGCTCACACCCTGCCACAAATTTTGTTAGTCTTTAAGGTGATACTGGACTTTTGCTCTTCACTTTGTGGGAGCTTCGATCTAATCGATGTGACACCCTGTATGAGAAAAATCATGCTAGGACACCAACCCCCCTTAGAAAACGGAAGACTTTGTCTCAGGATTATCTCATAAGCCAGGCACTCAGGCAATTCCTCTTGCAGATAGTTCCACAAATGAACATGAAGAACCCTAAGGGACTATGTTTCCTTTTCCTTCTGCTATTGACATTTCCTTAAGAACATAAGAGAAGCCAATGATGGATCAGGCCAATGGCCCATCCAGTCCAAACACTTTGTCACACAGTGGCCAAAATACCAGGTACCATCAGGAGGTCCATCAGTGGGGCCAGGACACTAGAAGCTCTCCCACTGTTGCCCCCCACAAGCACCAAGAATACAGAGCCCCTATCTATACTTTGTGGCTAATAGCCACTGATGTACCTCTGCTCCATACGTTTATCTAATTCCCTCTTGAAGCTGTCCATGCTTGTAGCCGCTGCCAACTCCTGTGGCATTGAATTCCATGCAGCAGCATCTTCTACTCCTTCTCAGAAATTCACTCAGCTTTGGGGATTCCACTTTCACCACAATGCCCAGATCTTCACAAACCCAAAGACATGAGTCATACTGGTATCACCAGAGCATGTGCCTCAGAAACAGAACTGTGCCCCTCTAACTAAGATTTGATTTTCTCCAAGAAGGTAGGGACTAGAACACACACCTGAATTCAGAACCTCAACCTTCAGCAGACTTCGGACCAGCAATGGAGCACCTCTTCAGGTTATCTGGTCTCTGGTCTAAGCCGAGGTTAGTCTTAATTTTGCCTCCAGCACTCGCAGTATTGCTGGTCACTATCGCTGCTTGTATGCCAAGCTCCGTAACATCTACAGCTGAGACTGTAGGTACTCCAGAGCCTCCTTTCTCACCACCAGAGAATGGTTGTTCTACAAGTGTTGGGAAAATACCCTTCCTGCGTGCTTTACCTTCATCACCAAAAGCACTGCCCAAGAAAAAACAGCTTTATGATGCCTTTCAAAAGGGTCAGGCTGTGAGTCAGTGCATATTCAGAGGGAGGATTCTGTAAAAGTGGACCACCATGGAGTGTCAATGTTAGAACCATGTTTTTAAATTGGGATGTGGGGGGAGAATCCTGTGCTATATTACTTCTTTAAAAAATATTTTTGAGATGAATGGACTCAATAAAGGAAGCCACAGTGTTCAGTTTGCAAGACTTGAGAAAGGCTGTTAACAAGAGAACATTTTGAAAGTCATTAATTCATAGGGTCACCAGAAGGAGGAGGAGAAGGAGGAGGAGGAGATTGGATTTATACCCCACCCTTTACTACCCAAAGGCGTCTCAGAGCGGTTTACAATCTCCTTTCCCTTCCCCTCCCTACAACAGACACCCTGTGAGGTAGGTGGGGCTGAGAGAGCTTTTTCAAGAACTGCTCACGAGATAAGAGCTCTGAAACAACTTGTAACTGACCCAATGTCACACCAGCAGCTGCACATGGAGGCGTGAGGAATCAAACCTGGTTCTCCCAGATTAGAGTCTGTGCTCCTAACCACTACACCGAACTCGACAGCAAGTAACACACACATTACTTCCCTGTCTAAATCATATTTTCATATCTGAATGACCACCACTTACAAATCTTAAGGTGCATATACAAAATTTAACAACATTAATTTCAGGTAAAATCTAGTGAACTGTCCACATGCAGCATTATATAGAAGAATAGGCTGTTTAGAATTTTAAAAGGTGCAGCCACAGAATGTTTTCAGGTTGTACATACCAATATAAAAGTTGACCCAACCCATACACATATTCAGCTGCAGGAGAAATAAAATGCTCTCTGTGGTAGCTTAATGTACCTTTACAGCATGCAATTAACATTAGTCATTTGACAAAATGCTAGACCAAGTAGTTCCACTGAAATTCATGACAATGATTATCAAAATAATAGCAATGCAATACTAGGTGCAATGTAAGCAATCTTTAGAGGACTCAAATCTTCTCAACATATGAAGAAACTCTCTTCACCTTTCGTGTGAAAAGTATTTTACCCAAGCATTAATATTCTATGTGACAGCAACTTTTAAATATTTCAACAGTTGCTAATTAAGCTAGCTAGAAATGTAACTATGATCACAAAGTTGTTCTGAACAATAACAAAGAAGCCCAACATGCAAAGGTCTGGATATAAACAAAATTAAGAATTTAAGTTCTAGTAAGGTTTTTCAAAGCTCATTACCACCTTTCTAGCACCGATCGTGATGCAACTTATTCCTAATTGGCATTGTGAATTTTCAAAACATAGAAATGATTTTGAACATACAGCTCTTTCAAACAAAAAAACATCTTCCCTACTTTGTGAAACCTATCCCTATATTAATACTCAGACCAAACATTCCCATTTAAACTTTCTCAACTCTAGTTATACTGGGCATACAATTGTAACTAGATAGCTCTATGTGCATTTTAAATGTTAACAGTAAAAAAAGGACAACTTACCATTCTAACTACTTCAGGGTAAGTCTGTTCTGTCAAACAGCCTCTGCTTATTGTAATGTAATCCACAAGTTCGTTAAGAGTTGAACGCTTGTATTCTTTCATTTTAAGATCTGAAAGTGTGTCCATGAAGTCAAAAATGACACAACACTGCTGAAGTTTCTTTAGGAACAATTCAGCCTGCTCTGAAGATGGAACGTCTGTGAGGGGGAGAAGAAAAGGAAAGCATTGTGAGAATCCAGCTACATTCCTTTATGAAACAAGCCAAGTTTAAAGGGCACCATCAAAAGACACCTGAAGTCATTAACTGTCCCATGAAACAACTGCCAAATCAACTTGCTGTGCTTTTTTGGGAACTACAAGGTCAGATTTGGATACTATCATTACCCCTGTTTGTCAATTATTACTAAATCTACAGTTTCACAAGTAAATAACCACAGCTCTGTGCAGGAACCAAGTTCCACAAATCCTACTTAGCTAATGATATCCTGTAGGATTGTGCAAAACACAGCTCAACTAACAAAGTAACACAGGAATAAACAACATTTCGGAATTACAGGGCGACCAGAAAGGGATACCATATGCCTCAGACTCCCATACATGGAAAATTCCTGTGCCATATATTAAGACTGGGTCTGGAAAAACTGGAAACTGGGAAACATTTTCTTTTTCAGAATGATGAAAGGGAACCACTTTTTCAAAGCAGTGTTTTTAAATTAACATTCTCAAAACCAGTTCAGACTACAACAAAGCCCTTCATGTTTCAAAGGCAGAAACGCTGGTGATAACTGTATTGCTGCTCTGTGTGACTGGATTACTAAGCAAACACCACCCTTAGGACACTGTCGAGCATATACCATCAAAAGATGCAGCGTGCAGAACATCATCAACTATTTGGCATGCCAAGCATAATGCTCCTCTGGGGTGGCAAGGCCTTTGTATATCACAGCCTCACACTCGCTCTGCTTACCCACACATTTGTTTCTGTTCCTTAACCAGATTATAGGGATGTTTGTTTTCTGAGGTTGTCTCTAAAATGTGGGTTGCACTGAACTCTCCTTTCTGTGAGCCAAATAGTGTTGCCAGCACCAGAATGGGAAATACCTGGATATTGGGTTGTAATCTCAGGAATTCACTGCCATAGGAAGTGGTGGTGGCTACAAGCACGGATGGCGTCAAGAGGGAATTAGATAAGCATATGGAGCAGAAGTCCATCAGTGGCTATTAGCCACAAGGTATAGATAGGTGGCTCAAGTGGTTAAGATGCTGAACTGCAAGCCGGAAGGTCGGTAGTTCAGCAGTTCGAGACCCGAGTGCCGCATGACGGAGTGAGCTCCCGCCTCTGGTTCCAGCTCCTGCCAACCTAGCAGTTCGAAAGCAAGAAATGGCAAGTAGATAAACAGGTACTGCTTCGGTGGGAAGGTAACAGCGTTTCGTGCGACTTGGTGTTTAGTCATGCCAGCCACATGACCACGGAAACTTCTTCAGACAGTTCTGGCTCTTCAGCTTGGAAACGGAGATGAGCACCGCAACCCTAGAGTCGGATTCGACTGGCTTTCAAGCAAGGGAAACCTTTACCTTTACCTATAGATAGCAACTCCTATAGATAGGAGATGAGGCAAGTGATGCTCTGTATTCTTGATGCTGGGGGGGAGCAACAGTGGGAGGGCTTCTAGTGTCCTGGCCCCACTGCTGGACCTACTGATGGCACCTGGTATTTTTGGCCACTGTGTGACAGAGTGTTGGAGTGGATGGGCCATTGGCCTGATCCAACATTGGCTTCTCTTATGTTCTTATGAGACTTTCAGCCACCACCTGGAGGTTTATTTATTTATTATATTTATACCCCGCCCTCCCAGCCATGGCCGGCTCAGGCTGGCCACCCTAGAGCAGAAGGGCACTTCCACTTACATAAGGAGGAGTGACTCTAATTCCCCCTTTCCTACTGCAACCCTTCCCACCCATGCATATACCGCACTGCATCCATATAATTCCAAGGGTCCCCTGACTCTCAGGAGCAGGTCTGCGGAAACACAGGGGACTAGGGCAGGAAGGGGGAAATCCAGAAAGATACATTTGCATACAACATACACAGTAAGAGAATACAGAAACCTACTGTAGTTAGTGCATTGTGGGAATCGGTTACATGGCACAGAAGTACCTTCACATGGTGATTACTATGAAATCTTCAGCTGCCCCATACATCAAACAGCTGACAATTTCTATTTTATTCACAGTAGAAGGTTAGTTGCTCTGTTGCACATTCTCAAAAGATGAATAAAATGTATATGTAAATGTAAAATGCTTCTCAAATCCCCTGGGGGCTAATGCTAATTTGGCAAGTCACAGGAAGCATCACTGATCTTTACTTAAATACAAGGAATCAAGCAAAGGGAAAGAACTGCCCCCCTCTCCTGCAAATTGATTAGAAACAGCAGGTTTAGTCACAATGTTTAAACAGCATAATGAACCAAAAACACACCTATTTTAAAGCAATGCCTCCATGTAAGTATGTCTCCTTAATCTCTATAGATTTCATTATTTTAACGAATGACAGAAGGCTACATGCTGACTTCCTCCTCTGACCGAAACCTATTAATATTTCACATTTAACAATGGTACCAGTAAAATAACTTTGCATTTGGCCTACAGTTTTCACTTTGCAGTAAAAATTTCTGGGTGCTAAATCCTATTTTTTAAAATGAAATAAATAAATAGGAGCTTCATGCCGAATCATATTTTCCACTCAGCACAGTGTAATTATTTCTAAACTTAGACTGAGAAAGTTCCCTCGTAAACCAAAGAAAGTTTGAAAGACTAATGGGTTTTCTTTTCCTTTAGTATTTGCATAATTGCAAGATACCCTATGAAGCTATTTTACCAAACACTAGGGGGCCCACCCCTACTCACTCCACTCATCAACCCGGTTGCTCTCTGTGCTTGCAATGTTTTCTAGGGACTCAGTCTCCACAGGCTAACCCTGAAAGCAGCATTTGGCCATATTTCTCTCCTGTAAAATTTTCAACTCATTTTGTTTGGCAAAAAAAATATATTATTATTCTGTAAAAGAAATCAATTAAAACATCTGACTTTGAGAACATGCAACATCTGGACTTAACTGGCCTTATTAAGATATGTAAACAAATCTTATGTATTTTGGGATGTAATGTAACCATTCAATTTATCTAATGACGCATTAATTTTTAAAACAGTCAACTATTTTACATCTACGTGTACATGGTAAAGAACCACAACTAATACTTAAATCACCAAATTAACAAATAAATAATTATGGAAATTAAAGAGTAGATTATTTATGATAGTAAGGCGTCATTTCCTACTACAATAATTATCCTACCACGAACTAAAATAAAGTTTTTCTTAAGTATTTTTCTGCTTAAGGTGATAGCCGTATGAGTAGTGATAGGTAGGTAGGTAGGTAGATGCTTAAGTATTCTAGTCTTGAGTATGTATGGGCACGAGCCACATGTTTATGGTTCAGTTAGTGGCTGAACCACAAACCAAACTGCACACCTATATAAACCAGGAGATTAGTTTACGAACTGACCTGGTGCATATCAGTTTGTGAGCCATTTACAGTTTAAACCCCTCCTTTCTGCTCCCCACAAAAAGCCACGGGGAGCAGAAAGCAGTGGTTTAAATGGTCTTCTGCTTTCTGCTCCCCATGAAAAGCTGTGGTTTAAATGGCTCGTAGCCATTTAAACCAAACAGCTGAGCGGCAAGGAGTTCCCTGCCCCTCAGGTTTTTGTTGTTGTTGTTGTTGTTTTTTGTGAAGAGCAGAAAGCCATGAACTGCATCAAAATTCACACACCATGAACCGGCCAAAATTCGTGATGAACTTTAGCTCATCAGCCAGTTTATGCCCATCTCTACTCTTGAGCACCCCACATGCAGTTGCCCATCAGGGGCAACTCTTTTTCACCATTTATTGATGGTCATCACAAAACGTAGTCCAATGGAAATTAAAGCCTCTTAAATGGAGTCTCTTAAATGGAGCCTGAAGCCTCTTAAATGGAGAGGGAAAGTCTGTTGGTATTATAGGAATTCTTGGAATAAATACTTCTAGGTAACTAAAATGGCCCTTCGACATAACTACCCTAGATTCATACAACACTGTGTTACAGAACTCAGTATTTCCAAATGTAAATCTTTCAAAGTTATCTACAATATTCCCAACGTTTCCCATGGGTGTATATCCTCTGTCAGGTGTTACTGCCCTTTTACCTAATTTCAAGAGATTTTCTGCAAATTCATGAACTAACAAGTTGTACCTACATTTTTTGACAACTACAACTCACCAGCTTCAGTTCCTTTGGAATAACAAGAAGCGTTTGTCAGAAGTCCCCACCCAATACGACATCACAAATCCTGCAATGTGCAATCTAAAACTTATAATGTAGCCTTCTGAGACATGCTACACTCGTTCCATATTACAAATCTACACTCTTGCAACATTGCAGCTTTTGCTCTTCCTCTACCAATAATGCACATTTGATTGATCGGCAGTTGACCTATTTAATGGTAGTTTGAATACTGAACAAACAGTTGTGCTTCCCGTCGAAAGAACTGCAGCAATACCCAACTAAGAAACAGCAAGAACAATCGTCCTTTTTAAGCAAACTGTAGCCAGAAGTAGGTTCCTGCTCATTTGATCTATGAAAAATTTGCCTTTCCTTTCTTATTGAAAACAGCACCAGTTAAATTTCTTCAAAAATGTTCCTCTGGTCCAATATTAAAGCTTGACTCATTTTTGTCACATGAGTTCTCCAAGCTGCTCAGGACAATATAAAATATCCATTATAAATTGATTTGACAAGTGCATGATTATCATTCCTTTGTGGTTCAGGAAGACCCAATGTTTTCAAAGGAGACCCACCTAATGGCTAAGATGCAATCTTCGACCTATCATTATAAGTGCACTATTAAAAACTGCATCATTACATGACATTTCTTTATCCAGATTTTATACTTCTGGCATGATTCAAAATATCTTCTGAGAGATGCTTCTTATTACACATCCCATAGAGAAGGATATGAAATAGCAAACACTAGTACCATAGCAACAAAAGTGATTTTGCAACATTTTGAGTGACTGCACAACTGCTGCTGCTGCTTCTAAATGCTTCCAATGGGCATCATCCTCAAGACCACCTCTTAAATGGCAAACTTGTCTGAAGGTTTGTTTTGTGCAGGAGGGGACGGACTCCAATCTCCCTGCCTGGGCTGCCTCCACCTTCTTGGCTTATAGTGTGTAAACAGTAACTTCCACTGCAAATTGCATAGGGATGCTCTTGAGATAATCTGGGCCAGATGTTCCAGTTCTGTGTAAACAGTAACTTCCACTGCAAATTGCTCTTGAGGGATGCTCTTGAGATAAGCTGGGCCAGATGTTCCAGTTCCATTCATTTGGGGCACTGCAGATGATGGCTAATTTTGAAACTCCCAGCGCTATTTTTCTAAGGAGCTATTGCTTGTCACAAAAAGACAACTGTCACCTCCGCTGCAAACAGGGCAGCACAGGGGTGCTCTGGAGATAATCTGGGTCAGGGTGTTCCAATTCCCGTCATTTTTGGCACACCTAATCATCCTGAAACTGGTGGCCAATTTTGAGATTCCCAGCTTTATTTTCTGATGATTTAGGCGTGTCACAGACAGACGGACAGTCAGGCAGATCCTTTTATTATTATAGATTTGTTCCATAAGAGATGCCCAGCCCTAGATTATGTAAGTATCATCCTGATTACCCTGTAGATCAGTTTGAACCAGCAGCAGCAGAGCTATCACTTGTGCCTATTTGGGGTCTCACAATTCCCAGCACTTCCACACACACCCTCATCTCAGCAGTTCTCCTGAGCCCCAAAAGGCCACATGCTGCCAAATGTGTGACATCAAAAAGGAACACAAGAGACCCACAACTTTTGTTATACACACGACAGAGCTACATAGATGCCTTTCCATTGCTGTACTGCATGTTTGGAAAAAGACATCAGCCGTTAGCAGAATAGGTACATATCAAGCAGCCATGACTGTAATGGACCAGTCTATCATGGTAACTACCAATGCTTTCTTCCCACAGGGGTGTTTGAAGACTAGAAGCAGAAGTTCTAAAAGCCCGCCTGGGACAACTGAGCCAGTGGTAGGATTTAATCTCACCCCCACAAGTACAACACCTTCGGAAAAAGAATCACAATGCCAGACCTGCATGGACAAGTGAAAAGTTAAAGAACAGAGTTTGAGACAACAATGAGAATGAAGTCTATACCTAGACTGAGAAACACAGAAAGAAACAATATCAAAATTAAAGCTAATGTGCACAGATGACAATTAAGGAGAACATTATGAAAGTTGTTGTGAGCAATACTGTAATGCTTCTGCATAGATCTATGGCACAGCCTCATTTAGGGCACTGTGTACAGTTCTTGTTCTCTATCTTAAAGCAGATATTGCAGACTTGGAGAAAATGTATAAGATGGCAACAAAGATGATTCAGTGGCTGAAGTACCTTTCCAATGAGGAAACACTAAAGAGTCTGGGACTTTACTCTTTAGAAAAACAACAAAGCAAAGGGGGAAGGACATATTATAAAATGACACATGAGGTGGAAAGAGAGGATAGAAAGAACTTCTCTCTTTCTCCCATAATACTAGAACTCGGGGAAGATCTAATGAAATTGATGCAAAATAAGGTTCCAGATGTGTGATGTGTTTGTACCTTTAAGTACAACTGAAAATTTAAAAACTTTTTTTTTACTCAATGAGTAATTAAATTGTGGAATTCACTGCCAGTGGATGTAGTGATGGCCAAGAGTATATATGTCTTTTAAAAGGGATTATACAGCTTCAAGAAGGAGAGCTCTAGCAATGGCAACCAGCCATGGTGACTAAGTGGAACATCCAGAGAGGCAATAAACCTCTTAATATCAAGAGCTGGGATGCAGTGTCAGGGGAAGGCCTTGGCCTCTATGCCCTGTCTGTTGTTCCTCTAGGGCAACTGGCTGGCCATTGTGGGAAACGGGCTGCTGGACTAGATGGACCACTGGTGTGATCCAGCAAACCTCTTCTTATGTTATGAGCAGAGGGGATCAAATAAAACTGAGCTTGAAGGAGATTTAGGCAACAACCCTTTGGTTACAGTTTTAGAATGTTATGCATTTGCATAGAAGCAGGACCCAAAATTGCTGAGCTGCAGGGACAACAAAGAAAGAATGGCATCAGAAACTGAAAATACCCTAAGTACATCAACTCTTGTCTAAAGTCTCTCAGAGCAACTCAAGTCCTTTCTTTGCCTTCAGTGAGCAAAGCATGCATTAGCAAAATCTACACACTAAACCTTTGACACAGCTCACCCACTTCTAAAACTCATCTTCCCTCATCTGGTGCCACACTTTGACAAACATCCAAGTAGGAAGGCATGCAAAATGTTTATTTCAACTACATGGGCATTTGGTGCTGGGATCTTTAATTACTCCCACCCTGGCCTGGTTTTTGTTGCGTGATCTATTTTGATGTATCTGTCATCCATGGCATCAGAACCACACACACTGCTTTCTCAGTATGCCTCATCAAAAGTTTTTATATTGGGCTTGAAACTATACCAATACTGCCCCCACCTCAGCTCCTCCGACAACTACTTTGGTAGTAACTTACTCCTCTCAGCTTTAAATCTAATTTCCACCCAGGTATGCAAAATGAGTTTCACTCCTTATGAAACAACTGAATGGCATTTGCCCAGCAAGGTGGCCTTTTCCCTTCTAAATATAACATTCTTATCACATCTGTGGCACAAGATCTTGTCACATGCACAATCAGAAGTCCCGAATCCGACACTAACAACATCCCTATCAGGAACTCCTTAAGTGTCTGGAAATGAGAAATGTCCAGTTTCAAATGCCTCTGGATAAGAACGTTGAAGAAATACACAACACCACACATAAACAAGTTTCATTGTTTCTCCAAAATACTGCATCAATATCAGAGGGTACAGAGTACTACTGTATTTTTTTTTCAAAAGTCTTTTTTTATTTTAATAAATTTAATAAATAAGTACATACCATAACATCAAAATGTCATTTAAATTAAAAACAGTTTCATCAGAAAACTACCTATCTAAAATGAGATAATGCAGTAATTTATGCAATTCTCCTACCCTTTTATAATTTCAATGATACGCTAATCTGCTGAACAGAAGGGATAACTCTCTTGTCAGCGAGATAGTGCATGGCCAATTCCCAGATTTCCTCATAATAAAAAATGTCCCCACACCAAAGAAGAGTGAGAAAAAAGGGGTTATTCATAATCTTCCCCATAATATATTGCTCACATAAATTTACTTGCCAATTATGAAGTGTGGGACCCAAAGGAGACTTCCGCTTTTTAGCTATGGCCAATCTAGCCGCAGCCACTAATGTTGAAATTATAAAATTCTGTTGTTTTGGAAGTTGTAGGTCTGCGCAAAAATCTAGTAGGAGAAATATGGAAGATAAAAGTTCACAAGTCCACAGATCGTCTTATGAACTTCTTTCCAAAAAGACTGAATAATGTTACATTCCCACCAGTTATGGAAATCAGTTCCTACTTGATTACATTGTTTCCAACAGTAGTACTGTATTGACTGAGAGATACTCTCTTACTTTAGACATGTGGGAAATCAAATGGTCCCATCAGTCTAAGTGGATGGGGGCGGGGGGGACACGACACAGCCTCTCTTATACACAAATACCTAGCATATTTTAATGCTGCCCTTCCTCTACAGAGTTCAGGCAGGGTGGTGTACAAAATTCTACCTTCCTTTTCTAATCCTCACAATAATCCTCTGAGGTAGGTCTGAGACAGTGGGACTGGCCCAAGGTCACTAAGTTTCATGGAGGAGTGGGGCTGAGCCCAAGTTTCTAAGAACACCCCCCCCCCCGGATTCTCACCTATATTTACAAAAAGTCTTTTGTAGATTACAATAGCCTCCCCAGTATAATAAAGGAGCAGATCAACAAAGCCAGAATGGTACCCATAACTAGCCTGCTACAAGACAGACCCATCAGAGCCTTATTGGTTGTCACCTACATCTCACAACTTAAACCATTTTGATACATCAATGACCAACAGCCACTCCTATTTCTCTGTCAGAAGCCTTGGGCAGCAGGTCTCTCCTTGCTTACAGACAGCCCCCCAACTTAAAGCAGCTTCTTACAACAGTGGACCACCCAATAGAGATACAAGCCCAGGAATCAAATTGCAACGGACCTAGATGCCAACTTTGTTTCCACACACACTTAGTTAGTACTATTACAGGAACTAATAACATCAGCCACATCACCCTCAGGCTCATGCACGTGCACAGCATCCAATTTAACATATGCTATCATGTGCCAAACAATGTCCTTCTACTATCCGCACTGGACAAGCACGTCTGACCCTATGTGAGAGAATCAACGAAATGAGAATCAATGAGCAATTACAGCATTCAGAAACCAGTGGAGCAACATTTTAATCTTTCTGGACATGCCGTTGCAGATCTGAAAGTCACTGTTCTACCAAAAAAAAGTTCAAAGGGAATATCAAACATGAAAGTGCTGAATTAGAACTCATCAAGGGATTAAGAAGGTGCTTAAAGAGAGCCTTGAACTTCCTTATTCCCTATAATTTCTAACAGCTCAACAGGACCCACTTTTTAGAAACTTCAGTTGCCTGTTCTGAACACGTTGTATCAAACTATAACACTTTACTGAGGTCTATTTTTTTATGTTTCTGACCGCTTCTTGCTTAATTAGTTGTCGTTCATCCTACTTCATTACATCCTACTTCATTACACATGAGAGAAGAGGCTGGAATCTGATCCATTATGGCTTCTTGTTTTTTCATATTAGTAACATAATTATTTTAATTTCAAGCTGCCTCAAAAAGCAGAACTCTGATGAGGCGGCACAGATATTTCCTAAATGAAATTCATAAGAACATAAGAACATAAGAGAAGCCAATGCTGGATCAGGCCAGTGGCCCATCCAGTCCAACACTCTGTCACACAGTGGCCTAAGATACCAGGTGCCATCATGTGCCATTAATGCCACCAGATGCCATTAATTCGACAACCTAAAGTCCACTCCAGTCCCTTACACAGAGAACCACATCTCATTTATTATGGGATTCACGCCAAGCCTCCCTCTGCTCCCAGCCCCCCCCCTTTCTGTTATTTTCCCCTATAAGAATTTCCAAAATGATTTCCTCTTTATAGCCTGAAGAAGTGAGCTCTGATTCATGAAAGCTCATGCTGAAATAAATGTTGTTGGTCTTTAAGCTATCACTGGACTTGGGGGGGGGGGGGGAGTTTTCCCCCAAAAAAAAACGAGACTGACATTCCAACCAGTTCACCACTCCCCCCAGCTCCCCAGGTCATCCATGCTGGCATATCTAGGTTACAGGCAGTCTGCGATTGCCTGACAGTGGAGAAATTGATGCCTAGAATGGAATTTGGCGTCTGAAGAAAATCAGCTGTCACTCTTCAACCCCTCATGACTGAGACAAATTTAAGACTGAAAGTATATAAGCATTACTTGGTGAAACTTCAGAATCCTAGAAACGGGGGAAAGATGCGAGGCTGAACAGGATTTCCATTTGTCACCAGTACCCTATAAAGTTCTTTGTCCTCCACCAGTGAACAAAAACAGAGTAAGTTATGCAGACGAGCAAAGCACAAATTTTCTTTAACTTCCATATTCATACCAATAAAGAAAATCCCACATTCTGCAGCACAGCATTTTTAGTTCACTTGGAACCATTTTGTGGTTTTAAAACTGTATACCCAGCTATAAATGTAGACACACTTGCAGATACATCGGCACTCAGAAGAAAAATCCCTACCTCTAACTAAAAACACTACATTTCACTGCTTTTAGCGCACTTTAAGGATCTTGTTCTCCAATATAAAAGATGCTAAGTTAAAAAAAGAAAAAGCCACCATCATGACTGAATGCTTCCTGCATTTCCTCACCATCTTTATACTTCAAGTAACATCCCAGAAGGTCCAGCTTTAGTCATGACCTTCTGTATCACCAAATCAAGCTGAACTGTTTTCATGTATTCAGTTTGCTTCACACAGATATTGTAGCTATTTCTGCACACAGGAATCCAAAAGAAGACCTCAAGAGGTACAAGAGCATTGTGGAGAGAACCACACGTAACACAAAGATCAAAAGGAATCTGAAGAACTCTGACCTGAGCTATTTCATCATGTCCTGAAGTTTTCACTATGAGACCACAGAGGAACAAACTTAGCCCCTCCGGTGTATGACTGTA
>NW_015177102.1:115320-123411 GCF_001447785.1 Gekko japonicus | reverse complement strand
TTATTTATAGTTCTTCCTTTGTGGCTTTTAGTCCATGTAGGTGCCACCACCACCAGAATCAGCTTTTCAGGGGTCCAAAAGGGTTGTTATGGGAAGGAGAGCATAGGGAAGATCCACACATCCAGCTGTTCATAGATTACAACTCACATTGCTTTCCACAGTAATTTTTTCAATCCTTAAGATGCAACCGTTAAAACCCCAGTCAGAGTCAGATGGTCTTAAGGTTGTTTAGGACAGTGGCCATGGACCCCTGCATTGGGGGGGGGGGGTTTGTGCAAAAGTCATTTCAAAGGGTCTGCAAATCCATCCCAATTGGGCGAGTTTCTTTCCCCCATCTGCGCTCCCCCCTGGGCTCATCTCCATGATGGCCATGCCCTCCTCCAAATCTCTGTCAGGCCAACTGCCTGCTGGGCTTCATCCGCCAGCCGGTTTACCACAGCACCACCACACCTCCCCAACTGGGTCCACTGCTCTAAGTCCCCATCCAGGCAGGGGACACAGGAACCTAAAGGCCCCCAAAGTGTGCAGTGGCCCAGTCAAGGCTGCTTGCCTACTCATGAGGAGAACCACTCCTTGTGAGAGGCTTGAGTGGGGCATATTGGACTGCACTGCCTACCCCACCCACCAATCTCTGGCAACAACTGTAAATGCCCACACACTGAACAAAGGAATGAGTTGCAGCCAGTGTTCCCTCTAAGCTAAGTTAGTGTGAGCTAGCTCAGTTTTTTAGCCTCCAGCTCACACTTTTTTGTCTTAGCTCAGGAAGGAGGGCTCCAGAACCAACTAATTTATGCAGCAGCCACATTGCTCGCTCACAACTTTAATGCCAGCAGCTTACAAAGTAGAATTTTTGTTCACAAGATTCTACAACTTAGAGGGAACATTGGTTGCAGCCCTCTAAGGAGCCACTATGTGGCCGGAGTCTTCCTTGAAGGCCTGTCAGTTGACTTCTCCAGCTCCTCCCACATGTCTGCCAACCCGTCAGGAAAGTCAATGAAGGGCCAGGAGCTCATCAAGATGTGACGTCTCCCTCGTGACCATGCCAGGGGTATCCTGGTAAGTGTGGGGGAGGAAGAATCAGCCCCAGACAGTTCATGCATCTGAAGTGAGCTCTGACTCAAGAAAACTTACGCTGGAATGAATTTTCCATGCCACTACATGATCAGCTGTGGAAAAGACTGCAGCTCAACACGTGCCCAGGGATCTGACAGTATACTCTGGAGATGAGGTCCTTCCGATTTTAGAAAACTTTTACGATTCATCTGCCATTCCTCAGTGAGCCCTCCTTCCTGCCCTATGTTTGAATTTGTATATGTATCTGTAAATGTATTTTAGCATTGGTTTTAATAGTTTTAATTGTGTGTATTTGTTTGGTTTTATTAGGTATATTCTGAATTTGTTATTCATTTGGTGGCCCTGATGAGGTAAGAAAGGCAGGGTATAAATTTTGTAAATTAATTTTTTTTTAAGTGCACTTGCTAAAGGCCGGGGGGGTAGGGGGATGTTAAGCAGCCAGGCATCTCTTGATCCTGCCTGGGTCCAGTACAACTGAGAATTCTCTACAAAGAAGACTTTGTATTGCACCTCAATCATTATTTGTATTAGATACCTGTGAGCACCTTTGGATGTCAACTTTCCACTGAAAAGCAGGGCTAAAATAAAAATAAATAAGCACCCACCAATTGTTCCGTCAAGGACTGGAAGTTTGTTCTGGTTCCAAGGGAATTCCCATGGGTACAGACTAACAGCTGTGTTCACCTTTCTCTCAGAGACTCAAGGCGGATCACACAATGGAAATCAATACAATCAACAGGATAGGACATCCAGGAGACAATGCAATCAGCTTAGGACTATTAGCAAGGAGGAGGTCAATTCTAGGCAGCTAAACTAGTAACTTCAAACCATACAAATACATGAAGCTTTTTAATACTGTGTCTAGTTCTTGGTCTGTGCTGTCTATGTTTCAACCAGACCTCCAGTCTCTGAAAGCTGCAACTCAGCATCAGCCATCTCATTAAATGACTCAGTATAATAAATAAGCAAACATACCTTTGGTAGAATAAATAATATGCCTTGCAGGTATTGCTATTTTTGAAAGGTATGTAGATGGCTCTTATAATTAATAAGCTAAACATTCATTAACAGCATTACTGAATTTGTAGTAGCTTATCATCGTTACGTATTTTCTCAATCAATGGATAAATTCTCATGTTAAAGAGAGGTCCTCATACTCAAAAAGACTGGAAGCCACCGGTTTAGAAAGAAGTGGAGCAAGCAGCAGTACAGAAACAATATAACAGGGCAGTGCATAATCACAGACCACTGGAAACCTAGGCAGTGTCTTATGGGTTGGATCTTATATACCGCAACAGTTTTTACAAGGATGGGAGATGCTATTTCTGCCCAGGTTCTGAACACCCATGGAGAAGCTCAAGGATCTGCTCTAAAAATGACCAGACACTTTAAGATGTCTGATTTAAATTAGTTCTAAGACATAACTAGTTCTAGAGGAACAGATTTTGAGTCCAGTGGCACTTTGTTCTGCTGCTTCAGACCAACACGGCTGCCCACCTGAATCTAGTTCTAGAGCAGGGGTGTCAAACATAAGGCCCAGGGGCTGGAACTGGCCTGCCCAGATCTACTATCTGGCCCCCAAGCAAAGAAGAGGAGGGTAGTGGTGGTGGCGGCAAGAGCAGTGAAAAGACTCACATCAGGTTGGCTGGCTGAAGGGTCCATCCTCCCCCTTGGTTGGGCCAGGCTATGCATGTGCAGCCGCTGCCCTCTCTCTTCCTACTGTCAGAGGCGGGGGGTTGCCACCTGCCTGTCAATGCTGGTTTACATTGGCATCTCCCTTCACTTCAGCAGCTGAAGCTGCCTCTTTCACCACTGCCACCACCACAACCTTCTTTTCCTCTGCCCGCCTCTCTCTGCCCTTTGGGAGGAGGGAGGTGCCACCTGCCTGTCAATGCTGGTTTACATTGGCATCTCCCTTCACTTCAGCAGCTGAAGCTGCCTCTTTCACCACTGCCACCACCACAACCTTCTTTTCCTCTGCCCGCCTCTCTCTGCCCTTTGGGAGGAGGGAGGAGGGAAGGAAGGGAGAGAGAAGTCATTATGTGTGAAGGTGGTGGTGGGGAGCTGCTGATGGAAACAGGTATTGGGGAAGTGTAGGCATGGGGATGCCATCGTGTATCCTGGGGGGAGGGGTATAAGAGACTGGCTGGAGGAACATAGAAGGGAAGGGTTGAAGTGCATGCAATAGAGTGCGTGGTGGGAACTGTGCTTGGAAAGCCATGGAAGAGGAGGAGAAATATAGCTGTTGAGGGGAGGGAAGTTGCTGAGTGTTTGTATTTGGGGGGCTGGCATGCAAGAGCAGGGGCATAGTTGGAGGCTACGATAAAACAGGAGTCTTCAGTCACCTTAAAGATTTAATGAGTTTTTGTTGCATCATTTTTATTTTCTAGGTAACTGTGACCTTGCTTTTCTCCCCAAATGGGGACTCAAAGTATTTGCAAGTATTGTTCTCCCCATCTATGTTTTTGTTCTCGCAGCAACTGTGCAGGGTATGTTAGAGGCTGAGAGAGTGACTGGCCCAAAGTAACCCAGCAGCTTCCATAGCAGAATGGGGCTTATGAACCTGGGTCTCCCAGCTGTTAGTCTCCATGCTCCAACCGCAGCACCATTGGGTGGAGGGGTGTCTTTGTAGAAGGTCAGGTCTCTAAATGGGACTGAAATGCAAGGAAAGGTCAGTGGGAACAGACTTGATATTTGGAGGAAAGTGAATTGGTGTGGACAAATCACACAGAGGTGGTGGGAGAAAAGAGCCGATTTAGGAGTTCTGGTCGTTGACAGGTGGCAGGTGAATCTGTGGAGGGTTCATGGTTTTTGTGGCAACACATGCTTTATTGTGCTACTAATGGCCGATTTTGACATTTTATGTCATGTGTTAAGAGGACAGATGGACATGAATAATGTCTCAGTCTTTCTGATGTGACTGGTCCTACAAATATATGTCTTGAGTGCTCGTCTTACATCCAGGATGTGCCATACCCTTTCCTTTGGGTGTTGTGGATTGGGACGGAAGACAAATTTCTTCAGCTCAATGGTATTTGGAGTTTTACTTTGGGGTAAAACGTGGGATCTGGCATTAGCACCATCTCATCTTTATGGAATATGCAGAGCTCAGTGTTGACTGATAGCGCCCCCAATTCAGAGACTCATCTGGTGGAAGTGATGGCAGTGAGGAAGAGAGGTTTCATTCTTAGCCATTTAAACTCAACTTCTCTGAAGGTTCAATGGTGGTTTGGTTAGTGCTGAGAGAACTGTGTGAATGTTCCATGTTGGGAACCTGTGTCTCTGTGGTGGATCCTTCAGGGCTACGCCCTGGGAAAAGTGATATATGTAGGGGGGACCCAAGATGCTTGTGCCAAGGCCACAAACTGGCACTTCTGTAGGCTCTTTGAGACCTCTGGATACTCCTCCTTCTAGAAATGCTAACATTGATCTAAGAGGTGGTCATACGGGGTCAACCTTTTTCCTTTTGAAAAACACCTTCCTGAACACATTGTAGATCCTATTTGTTGAAGGTCTCCTGGATGCCAATAGGGTTTCTGTGATCTCACAGTCAGGGTCACAAAACCGACCGGCCCTCCTGGGCCCCAAGGATGTCAGGCTGGCTGCAACCAGGGCCAGGGCTTTCCCGGTGGACACTCCATACTGGTGGAATGAGCTCCTGGAAGAGATCAGGGCCCTGTGGGACCTTTTACAGTTCCGCAGAGCCTGTAAGACAGAGCTCTTCCACCAGGCCTTCAATTAGGAGCTGCCACCATCATCATCAACAACTGAAATTTATAGAGCCCTGGCCCTTGGTTTGCTATTGACAGCCTGTGCCTGCCGATTATATTTGGAAAAGATCCACAAGCTGAACATCTAGATAATCACGCCATCACTATGAAATTAAAACAACACTGCTAGCACTTTACGATACTGCACTGTTTTATAATGAACTGTTTTTAGATGTTTTTATGGTAATTTAATTGTTATTTATGTATTTACTTTTATGTAAGCTGCCCTTCTTTGGCAGAGAGGGCAGGGTATAAATTGGAATAAATAAATAAATAAATAAATAAATAAATATCCTAGATGCATGAATTTGTCCCTTTCCATCTCCAGGTGGTTAAACAAAGCCATCCCAGATCCAGGTATCAAATGCATCCCTGTAGTACCATGTCTGATGACATGGCAATCTCCATGGATATTTCGCTGACGTTTCGCACAGAGCTGAGAAACATGGTCTGCAAGGCCAGAAGGGAGCCACTAGGATGACTTCTCCTGACTGTTCCTTGATCTTCCTGTTGACTTTAGAAATAATCAGAATGGGTAGGAAGGCAAAAGCAGGGTCCTTGGCCATGGAGACACAAGGGCATCCACTGCCTGTGCCCTGAGTTGATAGAACCTTGTGTAAAACCTTTCCAGTTGATGGTTCACTGGGGAGGCGAAGAGGTTCACCTGCAGGAGTCCGAAGTGTCTGGTGATTTCTTAAAATAGCTCCTGTTTGAGGGACTACTCTCCCTCCTGTATCATCCTGCTGAGCCAGTCTGCTTGATCATTTGATGATCCTTTTTTGTGTTCCGCCCTAATCAATGACAGGTGTTTTTCTGCCCAGTCGAGTATTTTCATCTCTTTCTTGCACAGAGTGGACGATCTTGATATCCCTTGCTTGTTTAAGTATGTCTTGGTGGATATGCTATCAGTCCTGACTAAGATGTGTGTTACCTGTAGTTGAAAGTGCTTCAGCAAGAGGTTTATGGCTCTCAGCTCCAGAATATTGCTGCTCAGTTTGGCTTCCGGTTTGGATCACCAGCCTTGGACTGGTAACTTGTCCAGCGTGGTTCCCCATCCTGACAAACTGGCATCTGTAAAGATCTGTTCCGCTGTCACAGACCAATATATGTTGCCCTGCAGTATGTTGGAGATTCTTGTCCACCATAATCGGCTGATCTTTACCTTGGGTGGTATGAGGAAGTCCTCCTTCCTCATAATCTGGAACTGGAAAGGGCTTAGTTGCTGAAGTTGTCGTGCATGAAGTTGGCTCCACTGGACAAAGTCCGTGGTTGAAATCAATAGGCCTAGGAGTTTGGCCAAAGTCATCAATGAGGTGGATCTGGCCTTGATCACTGCCCTGGATATTACTCTGAATTTTTTTAGTCTTGTGTGTTAGAAAAAATAAACAATATTATGACCCCCAGGTGCTACTTCATCAGGTATAGAGGGAGAAGTTAGGAGGATGAGAGGAGGAGATAAGAAATGTGAAGAGAAAAATTATCTAGAAGAAAAAGTAGTAGCAGCTCAATCTACTCTACTCTACGCTGCTCTCCCTGTTGAGGCAGGAAAAGAACTAAGTTGGAAGGGTGACTCCCACAGAGGAGACAGGAAGCAGAAAAAAGTTGTTTCTACCTCTCTGCTTGGATGGTGGGAATCACCCCCAAGATGTCCTCTGCCTCAGAGGAAGAACAGCTCTTTTCTGTAATTAATGTCAATTAATCAAAAGTTCGTTCTCAGTTTATATACACCTAAACAGCATACTCAAGATCGCTAAGGACCAAACGCTGACTCTAGATTTTGATGCAATAATTCAGTTATCAAAGTGTTAAATAAAGGAAGTACTGTAAGAGTGTTAATGTTTTAAGCATGTTTGTATTTTGAGTAATTCATAGCATTGTTAATTGGGTTTTATAAAGTTTATATCACCGGTACCTGGCATTACATTTTATGGCACACACGGCCCAACCCGACAAAGTGATATTTACGTCAGATCCGGCCCTAATAACAAATGAGTTCAATACCTCTGAAAGAGGGTTTGCCATGTTAGTCTGTTGTACCAAAAACAAAGTAAGTCTTATGACACCTTAAAGAACAACAAGCTGTATTCTATCATAAGCTTTAAGCTAACTAGAGCCCATTCCATCTGTTGCATTTAGTTGGTCTTCTCCAGGCAGGTAATTTGAGTGTAAGAGAGGGAAATTATAAAGGAAAAAACTGTAAATACAAGGGTTATAGGGTCATGAAATTACTGAAGTACAATATAAAGATGCAATTATGTGAAATTCAAGTATAATGGGAAAAAGTACACATACTATCCATGATCACAGTAACTGAACATTACCATAATTTCCCTTGTTTTACTAAATTAGTTAACGCCACCAATAACAGGGGAATCCCAAGCCTTTTTAAGTTTCTGGGAACCCGAATTCATCAACAAGACTGATACCAATACAGCTGCTGAATGCTGAAATCTCCTTTTGATATTCTTTTGTTAGAGAACGGTGATGAAATGCTGCCCAACTGATTTCTGAAAACTGTTTGTCTTTAATATCAGATTTGAGCCTATATATTCTTTTGTGGAGGGTGGACCTGATTTGTCCTAGGCAAAGAACATCACTGAGATAGGGCAGCACATACCATACTGAAGGATAAGCAAATGAAAGAGCACAAGATAATACAGGTGATGTTATCCTGTAATAATATCACCTGATATTATTAATGTTTTAAGATGCAAGGCTGTCTTGTAAGCAAGAAAAAAACATAAGAACATAAGAACATAAGAGACGCCAATGTTGGATCAGGCCTAAGGCCCATCCAGTCCAACACTCTGTGTCACACAGTGGCCAGAAATACCAGTGCCATCAGGAGGTCTACCGGTGGGGCCAGGACAATAGAAGCCCTCCCACTGTTGACCCCCCAAGCACCAAGAAGACAGAGCATCACTTGCCTCAGAGCCCCTATCTATACCTTGTGGCTAATAGCCACTGAGGGACCTCTGCTCCATATCTATATATCTAATAGTGAAGTGGCCCCCTCTGTGCGGATATCTAAATCCGCACTTGGGGGCATTTGGGGGGCACTTGGGGGGCAGAGAGAGGTTTGTGCACACGTGGGGCGGTCCCCACGTGTGCACAAAAATCCTAAATGTTGGGGGAAAATTGGGGGGATGTTTAAATCCCCCCGAAACTCACAGAGCGTCCCCTGCGCGTGTGCAGGGAACGCTCTGCAAACGCCAACGCCGCTTGGGAGGGAAGTGGCGAGCAGTGA
>NW_015177102.1:106874-115120 GCF_001447785.1 Gekko japonicus | reverse complement strand
AATCTTATAAACCTCATCATGTCTCCCCCTCAGTCATCGTTTCTCCAAGCTAAAGAGCCCTAAGTGCTTTAACCTTTCCTCATAGGGAAAGTGTTCCAACCCTTTTATCATTCGAGTTGCCCTTTTCTGCCCTTTTTCCAAAGCTATAATATCCTTTTTAAGGTGTGGTGACCAGAATTGCACACAGTATTCCAAAGGAGGTCGCTGGGCCATTTCTTCTTCAATATTTACAAAGTCTATCTATAGTTATACCCCAAGTTAAAAACCTACCACTCGAGGCCAGTGAGGGAAAAATATCATTATCCAGCCTTGATTCAGGTGGGCAGCCATGTTGTTTCTGAAGCAGCAGAACAGAGTTTGAGTCCAGTGGCACCTTTAAGAACAACAAAATTTTATTCAAGGTATAAGCTTTCGAAGTGTGCATGCATACGAAAGTTTATATCTTGAATAAAACTTAGTTGGTCTCAAAGGTGCCACTGCATTCAAACGTTATGCCCCTGTCCAGCTTTGTTAAACATCTAGCCTGTGTTTAGCATATTAATGACACCTGATTCCAAAGCTGTCAAGTCACAGCTAACTTAGGGTGACCCCTCATGGGGTTTTCAAGGCCAGAGATGTTCAAAGGTGGTTTTTGCCACTGCTTGCCTCTGCATAGCAGCCCTGGTATTCCTTGGTGGTCTCCCATCCAAGCACTAATCAGATTCAGGGCCGACACTGCTTAGGTTCCAAGATGGGGCTAGCCTGGGCTATCCAGGTCAGGGTAAGTATGGCATTACCTAGACACAAACTGAATAATAAATTTAACATATAAGAACAATTCTGCAAGGTATGTGCTTGTCATTTCAAAAAGCTTAAATCTAACCAAGCTACATTCCTACAAAATAATCTGCCACTTCCTATTAAATAAGCTTTATTGTGATACTTTTAAAAAAACAAAATTGCATCCTTCTGAATGTAGTATATATTTCATTTAATTAAAAAATGGTTAGTTACTTACCTAAAATAGCCTATCTGCAATCGCTCTAGCAGTTCCATTGTATGGATATCTGAAAAGTCTATGCTGCAACACAAAATGCTCAACTGCTAAGAACTTCCAGCAATTAACTACATTTACTCAAGCCAGATGTCAACATGTAAACCACATGTCCTTTTAATTCAGGGCCTCCCTTGCCTAGGAGGCCACCACTCTGGTTAATTATAATCGAGAACATGACAAAAGAGCCCAGTGAACAAAATGAATATGTCAGCACATATCCTACCACTCCACTTAGCAGAATTTGATACCTTTCTCCAGCCTCAGGTGCTTTCCTCCAACTTAAGTGGTTCTTCCTCCAATGGAAGAGCCACTTAAGTTACAGGAAGGTCCCTTAGGATTGAGGAAGTTCCTCTAGCCTAAGGGTAGGAGTTGTGCCATTTCTTCTTCAATATTTACAAAGTCTATCTATAGTTATACCCCAAGTTAAAAACTTGGGACATGCATCTGATGAAGTAGGCTCTAGTCCACAAAAAGCTTAGAATGATGTGCATTTAAGGTGCCACAAAACTCCTGTTTATTTTTCAGTTGTACTGTAATTCAACTGTACCATTCAGTTATGTTGTCTGGTCATCTGATGAAGCAAAATCTTGCCATGAAAAGCAGCTTACTGGTAAAGGCAACAATTAATTAACCAGTGGAAACAACTCAGTCTATGAAATATTTTATTATATTATGTTTCCATCTAGTAAGAAGCTGACATTTCTCTGTGAACAAATGCATGCATGTGGCTTTTGAAAAGTTTTTTTTTTAAGTTTATTAAGTCCCTTGGACTGCAAGAAGATCAAATCAGTCAATCCTAAAAGAAATCAACCCTGACTGTTCCCTGGAAGGCCAGATAATGAAACTGAAGCTCAAATACTTTGGCCACCAAATGAGAAGGGAGCACTCACTGGAGAAGACCCTGATGTTGGGAAAGATTGAAGGTCAAAGTGAAAAGTACTGAGACTTACTAGTGATTTCAGCTCTCATACTTTATTTCAGCTCAGAACAAAGACAAGTTGCCCAGCTCGCAGGCTGGTTTATATGCACAACAACCCCGCACCCAAAACACACCTACACACTCGTGATTGGCTATTTACAATGGTCGAGAGTTCCATAGGCTCTCGACTGGGAGCCTAGCCTGCTGATAGGTGCGGCTAGGATCCGCTTGTCCCATTGTTCCTGCGAGCGAAGCTCGACGGCTTTGCCTGACCGCGTGGCGCAATGACCGCACACGCGGTCTGGGATGGATACATTACACAAAGAAGACGGAGACAGCAAAGGATGAGTGTCATAGATGCAACGAACATGAAATTGAGCAAACTTCAGAGGACGGTGGAAGACAGGAAGGCCTGGCATGATCTGGTCCATGGGGTCGCGAAGAGTCGGACTCAACTGTGCGACTAAACAGCAACAACAAAGGTGCACATTGGAGCATTACATCAAGCATGACAATACACACATAAACACATATGAAACAGCCTTATACTAATTCATACCATCGGTCCATCAAGGTCAGTGGGGTCTACTCAGACTAGCAGCAGCTCTCCAGCATCTATAAGCAGAGGTCTTTCACATTACCTATTGCCTGGTGGAGAGCCAGTTTGGTGTAGTGGTTAAGAGCGCGGACTCTAATCTGGGAGAATCGGGCTTGCTTCCCCACTCCTCCACATGCCGCTGCTGGTGTGACCTTGGGTCAGTCGTAAATTCTCTCAGAGCTGTTCTCTCAAGGGCAGTTCTCTCAAGAGCTCTCTCAGCCCCACCTACATCACAGGGTGTCTGTTGTGGGGAGGGGGACGACCATTGGTTACTCACCGTGAAGGGTCCTTCTCCTCTGAGGTCTGGAGGACATCTTGTATGGGTGATTCCCATCCATCTTCAGGGAGGCAGGACTAAGTTCAATTTCTTTCTGTTTCCTGTGGTGGGAGTCACCCCTGGCTCAGTTTTGGTGCTCCCAAAAGCAATGTAGTAGAGAACTATGATACAGGAAGAACTCAAAAAACAACAGCATAACATTAATCTTAACAAGAAGTAACAGGACAAGTAAAAGGCGAGAGGAAAGAGGTAAGAGAAGGGACCTCCTTCTAACCAGTATATGCAAACAAGGCTACTGCAAGGGCAAGTCGAATGCAGTTCCTCTCTGAAAACACCTTCAGGTAAGTTGATCTCAGTCTCTCTGTATGTTGTGACAGGCCAAATGTAGTCGGTGACCCATGGAAGAGTGACGACCCTGGGAAGGCCAAGATGTCCTCCAGACCTCAGAGGAGAAGGACCCTTCATGGTGAGTAACCAATGGTCGTTCTCCCTCTGAGGTGGAGGCCATCTTGTACAGGAGCTCCCAGAGCAGTGTCCTCTAAATATAGGGTGGGGGGTCGTCCTCCGCCGACAGGACCGACTGCAGAACATGGCGTCCAAAGGCTGCATCTGCAGAATCATAGACATTGATCTTGTAGTGTCTGATAAAAGTAGACAGGGACGTCCAGGTTGCCGCTTTGCAAACTTCTTCCACAGAAGCCCTATTAGCAAAAGCCGCTGAGGCACCCACACTACGCAAGGAATGGGCCGTGATGCCATCAGGAACCTTGATGTATGCCTCGGCTATGCACGTCCTGATGGTGGAGCTTATGGCCGAGTTAGACATTTTCTTCCCCGTATGAGGTGGAGAAATTTTAATGAACATAGAGTCTGTGTGTCTAAGCTCAGCTGTTCTGGAGATGTAGTATTTTAACGCTCTCCATATGTCTAAGGTGTGCCATAGGCGTTCCGTCGGATGTGAAGGGTTCGGAACAAAGGAAGGAAGGCAAATCTCTTGACTCCTATGAAATTTAGTGCTCAGTTTGGGACAAAAGGTTGGATCCGTTCTCAAGACTACTTTATCTCGGTGGAATACGCACAGTTCTTTTTGCACTGATAGGGCTCCGAGCTCAGAAATTCTCCTGGCTGATGTAATGGCCACCAGAAAGAGCATCTTCATCCGAAGGAATTTTAAGGAAATGGAGCTCAAAGGTTCGAAGGGTCCTTTAGTCAATGCAGAAAAGACCGTATAGAGTTTCCGGTCATTGCTGAAATAAAGAAAATAACTAGTTATGATATTCCAAATACACCTGCATCTCTTTTGTTACATTTTTGGCCAGGTCTGAAGCTGTCTAAACAAAACGAAGATTTAATTTCTACTATGTTAATGGCTGCAAAAAATGTAATTGCTTTAAATTGGAAATTGTTTAAGGTACCAAACCTGTCACAATGGAGATCTAAACTGTGGGACTTGATAGTTTCAGATAAAATTGCTATGCAATTAAAAGCTTTTGACAATCCGAAAGGTGTTAATAATTTTTTGGAAAAATGGTTTGTGTTTTTTGAATATATTACTGCTTGTCAACTCCGATTATATGCACTACCTCAGAAATACAGAGACTTTGTGTTTTATTAATAAGTTTTGTGCGTATGGTTAACTTTTCTCTTCCTGTTTATTAGATGTTGTTAAAAGATACTGTATACAACTAACAAGTAATACCGGTTGTAAAAAATATATAAAAATCAATAAAAATGCTTTTTAAAAAAAAAAGAAAAGAAAGGACCGTATTGAGTTTCCACGTGGGAAAACGGTGCTTTTGAGGTGGATCTTGAAAGGTCGCCCCTTTTAGAAAATGGCGAATGTGGGGATGTTGTCACACAGGCATACCCGAATAACGAGGCAGGACAGATGCCAACGCCGCCATCTGTCATCTCAAAGTAGCCGCACGAAGCCCACTGGATCTACCGTCCTGAAGGAAGTCCAGGATGGATTTAACTGAAGGGTGCAATGGATCAACCTTCTTTGTCCTGGACCAACGGACAAAGGCTTTCTATGTAACATTGTATGTCCTGGAAGTCGAGGATTTTCTGGAAGCCATCATCGTCTGCATGACTGGTTCACTGTAGCCTAGCGTACGAAGTTTGCTCCGCTCAACCTCCATGCGGTCAAGCAAAACCAACTTGGATTGGGATGTGAGATCGGCCCCTGTACCAGCATGTTCTGTGAAACCGGCAGGATGAATGGAGGAGCGATTGACAACTGTTGCAGAAGAGTGAACCGAGGCCAATAAGGTGCTACTACAATGACTTCCGCTCTCAGTACCTTTATTCTTCGAAGAAGTCATGGAAACACAGGTAGAGGGGGAAACGCATACAGTAGTCCCACAGGCCACGGCGACAGAAGAGCATCCGTCTGCTCCGCAGCGGGATGATAATACCTGGTGTAAAACCTCTCCAGCAGGTAACTGCTTGGCGATGCGAAAAGGTCTACTTGAGGAATCCCAAACCTGACTTGAATCAATAAAAACACACTGCGATGCAAGGACCACTCGCTCTCCTGGATGGACTGTCGGCTCAGCCAATCCGCCTGAATGTTTGAGCCCTTGATGTGCTCTGCCCGAAGAGATAATAAGTTAATCTCTGCCCATCTCAATAGGGATGTCGCTTCCCGATGTAGGGCTAGGGACCGGAAACCTCCTTGCTTGTTCACATTGTCCATGCGGACTAAGACATGATGGTCTCGTATCTGAGGTGCGAAGTGCTGGAGAGCCAATCGGATGGCTCGAAGTTCTAACAGATTGATTGGCAAGCTCACTTCTGCCTTGGACCACGTTCCCTGGACTGGAACATGTTGCAGGGTGGCCCCCCAGCCGAACAGGCTGGCGTCCGTGAATACCTGTAACTGGTCTTGTATCCAGAAGGTCTTGCCCTGGGTCAGGTTGGACAGGGAGGTCCACCATCGAAGGCTGGTCTTTACCTGGAAGGGTACCTTTAAGGAGAACTCCGTCTTTAAGGTGATGGCCCTCTGGTAAAGGCGCAGAAACTTCTGGAGTTGCCTGGTGTGGAACCTTCCCCACAGGAGGGTATTGAAGGCAGCCACCATAAGGCCTATCAATCTGGTAAGGGATGAAAGGGACGACGTCCTTGCTTGTATTATCTGGGTGGACAATCCAATCAGCTTTCGCGCCTTGGCAGTGGGAAGGTAGAGCATGGCTTTTCGAGTGTCCATTATCACACCCAGATGTTCCAGGCGTTGGGACGGAATCAAAGAACTCTTTCGTTCGTTGATTATGAATCCGAAGCTCTGCAGACATTGTATGGTCTTTACGGGTGTCCTTCAATGATTGCACCTTGGAGGGAGACTATATCAAAATGACATCCAAGTATGGGTGGAGGTGAATGCCTTGTTCCTGAAGGGACACGATCGGATGAATCAGAGTCTTCGTGAATACCCGTGGGGCGGAGGACAGACTGAAGGGAAGGGCCCGAAATTGCAGATGTTCCTCTCCCACGCAGAACCGGAGAAACCTTCTGTGCTGTGGGTAAATCGGGACATGAAGATATGCTTCCGTCAAGTCAATGGAACAAAGGAATTCCCCAGGTAGAATGGATTCTGCGATGGACCTTAAGGACTCCATGCGAAAGTGTTTGAGGTGCACGTACCTGTTCAGGTACTTCAGATCGAGAATTGCCCTCCAGTCCCTGTTCTTTTTCGGAACTGTAAAAAAGATGGAGTACACTCTGGTCCTTTGTTCGTCCACGGGTACCCTTTCTATGGCTTGGATGCTCAGCAGGTGAATTATTGCTGATGTGGTTCTGGCCCATTTTACAGGATTGCTGTGAGTTGGGGAAACCACGGAACGTTGAGGAGGAAAAGACAGAAACTCTATTTTGTAACCTTCCAATATTACGTCCTGAGTCCATACATCGGGTCATGAGGAGAGCCACCTCTGAGTGTACAGAAGTAGGCGCCCCCCCATTGGGGGATCTGGGCAGTCATGCCTTGGAGTTTTTGGGGTCTCCCCCTCCCGTCTTGCCTATTTCCTTGTCTGGGAAATCTATTATTGCTAAAACCTCCTCGGCGGAAGGGTTGCTTGTTTCCCCCGCAGGAGGAACGCCTGTTGTCTTATCTGAACCTCAAGAATGAATTGTAGGGGCAAAAGGAATAGGCTGTATTAGGCGGCCTCCTGTCCCTAGGGCGGACCGACTTTGGAAGGGCTTTCTTTTTATCACGGCCTTCTACCAGAACTTTATCTAAGGAGCAGCCAAACAATTTATCCCCCTTTGTAGGCTGTAACAATGGCATTTGACTGGTAGTCCGCCAGCCAAGCCTGTAACCAGACAACGGATCTAGCAATAGCCACCGAAGCCATAACCCTGGAAGTGGCTACCATAGAATCTAAGGTGGCATCAGCCGTGTAAGATATGGCTTTTAGCACCCTATTTGCCCCATCTAACAGCCCAGGATTGTTTTCAGGAAGCATTTGGATTAGCCTCCTCATCCAGACAATATTTGCTCTGGAAACAGTGGAAGCCGCAGAAGAAGCCCGCATAGCCAGAGCATTGGCCTCGTGGGACCTCTTTAGGGCAAACTCTGATTTTTTGTCTAAATTATTTTTCAAGGAACCCTACCCATCCTCAGAAAGCAGTCCAGACACCTCTAGGGCAGCTACGGGAGCATCTACTACAGGTATCTGAAAGAGATTTGCGGCAGAAGAGGTTAAAGGGTACAGTTTCTTAACAGATCCAGGGACTGGCCTGCTAGACAGAGGTTTATCCCATTCAGCTTTGACCTTTCGTACATAAAAATCAGGGAACGGAAAGGCTGTTTCAGTATAGTCCTCAGGAGGAAACATCTCGTCAGTGATCTCAGAACCATCATCAGGTTCACTTTGTTGGTTAAGAGATCTGCGCCCAGATCTTGCCTGTATCTTTAAGGCTGACAGAGTATTGTCCAATAAATATGGGAAATCCTCAGGCTTAAAGAATCTAAAGGATTGCTCTTTATGAGAAGATCCTTTTGGTTCCCCCCCCCCCCATCTTCTGGATTAGAGGATGATCCTCAATGGGATCATCATACCCATAAGGCTCTCCCGGGAATTCCTTTTGGGCAGCTTTAGTAGGCCAGCAGCCTCCCCTGTGTCATTTGTCTGGGGGGGGGAGAGGAGGAGGGAGATCTGGGACGGCAGGAAGTCCACTCTTTTGCCCTGGAATAACGATCCATCTCCTCCCTCATAGGCCTCTGAAAAAAGGCGAAATGGGGGGGTGCGGGGTTTCGTCAACATTACCCTGGTCACTTTCTACCTCTGATCCCTGCGCGAAGCTTGCCTGGATATGATGAATCTGGCCTTCCCCGCACTGACCATTGGTCTCGGGGGTATTAGTTTGCAGGTTTGAGCCACTAGGGGCATTCCCGTCTTTGCTGCCTGTGCGGCGA
>NW_015177102.1:104750-106675 GCF_001447785.1 Gekko japonicus | reverse complement strand
TTTTTCTCCAAAAAGGACGCCGCCTGCCAGCCGGGCTCCACTTGAGCACACACCAAACTTCTGGCGTGCTTAGAATTGCCGCTCTCACGGTGCGCTCTTTCGTGATGTCTGGGCTCGGACGCAGCCCGTTTTCTATTACTGCGGCTGTGACGATCATGGGGAGACCCGGCGGTGTCCATAGCAATTCCTCGTGAGTAGGAGGATTTTTACTCCCGGCCACTTAAAGGCTCCGGAATCTGATCTGTTCACTAGGCCCACAGGCCTCTGCGAAAGCTGAGGTAAAGTGAAGAGAAACAGTTTCTTTTTTCTTTTTCTTTTATAGAGTGAGAGTGAGAAGAAAAACAGTTAGGAAAGTTAATAAAGCAGAAAGGATTTGCTAGTATAGTCTAAAAGGCGAGCCCTAACACTAAGCTGCTCTCCCTACTGAGGCAGGAAAGAATCTGAGCCAGGGGTGACTTCCACCACGGGAAACGGGAAGAAATTGAACTTAGTCCTGCCTCCCTGAAGATGGATGGGAAACACCCATACAAGATGGCCTCCACCTCAGAGGGAGAATGGAAAGGGATTGTAAGCCGCTCTGAGACTCCTTCAGGTAGTGAAGGGCAGGGTATAAATCCAATCTCTTCTTCTCCTTCTGTTTTTTTTTTAACTGGAGATGCCAGGGACTGAACCTGGAACATTCTACACACCAAATAGACTTTTCCACTGGGCCACAGCCTTCCCAATGATGCTTCTAGAAATCAGAGGATAATTCCAAAGCAGTCATGATGAACTTACTTTAGAAAATATCAACCTTTTCTTTATGACAGCTCTGTAAGACACAATGTAGAACCGACTGTTCCTAACGCGAGATAATAAAAACTCTTTTGCTTACTACATTATTGATGCTTTGTACTTTTCTCTTTAATTTTTCCCCATTTTCCAAATTTCCAAAGATCTTATATCGGCTTACTTTATGGTGTAGCAGCAGTCCTAGTATAAATGTATATTCTGTTATCTGCACTAAGTGTGATATAACGTACTTTGTTCTTGAAAGCCACAAAAAAATTTAAAATCTTACTCATAACTGATACACTTTTTGCAGACACACATATGGGCTTTGCGCCTGCACAGCATCATTCAAACCCTTTCAGGCCAGAGGCTGTTCACTTGCAGGCTGCAGCCCCTCCCTTTGAGGGCGGATATTCCACTAGGACACTTGCCTCAAGGGGTGGGGCAAGAGCTCTCAAATGCAGTTCTCCTGCACCACTGCAGACCAGAATGAGTAAAAACATCTGCAGAGGGGAAGGAGGGTGGGTGTAGTGATGACCTCAAAGACCATCAGGAACGGGTAAGCAATCAGTTTGTCACGACCTCTGTATTCAGTAGAAATACAGGAAACCCTGCTGGATATGTGAGAATAGCATACATCAGCTAGAAATGTGCCTCACCAGGACCAGTTTGGTATAGTGAGAGATAGTCTGGAGTAGTGGTTAAGAGCACGGACTCTAATCTGGGAGAATCGGGTTTGATTGCCCACTCCTCCACATGCAACCTCCTGGTGTGACCTTGGGACAGTCAATAAGTTCTTTCAGAGCTGTTATCTCAAGGGCAGTCCAAGGAGAAGGAGAGGGAGAGGGAGAAGGAGAAGAGGAGGAGATTGGATTTATACCCCACCCTTCACTACCCGAAGGTGTCTCAGAGCAGCTAACAAACTCCTTTCTCTTCCCCTCCCCAAAACAGACACCCTGTAAGGTGGGTGGGGCTGAGAGTGCTCTTGACAGAAACTGCTCTTTTTCAAGAACAGCTGTGCCAGAACTATGGCTTGCCCAAGGTCATCCAGCTAGGTGCAAGTGGAGGAGTGGGGAATCAAACCCAATTCTCCCAAATTAGAGTCCGCGCACTTAACAACTACACCAAACTGGCTCTCGGAAGAACTCTCTCAG
>NW_015177102.1:93946-104713 GCF_001447785.1 Gekko japonicus | reverse complement strand
GGAAAGAGAAAGGGATTGTGAGCCACTCTGAGACTCCTTCGGGTAATGAAGGGCGGGGTATAAATCCAATCTCCTTCTCCCCCTCCTCCTTCTTCTCATAAGAGCTTGCAAAAAAACTCACAACGGAACACCCAGCATGGGATGTGCGCTTGGATATAGCCAGTCCAAATATATAGCTAAAAAATATCCTAGCATTATTTTTGGGTATACTTGGTTATCAGGAGCAGTATTTGGGGTTCTCTGGGTCCCGTATATGCAACAGAAACCTTTGGAAATATCTGGGGCTGGCATTTTAAAGATCCAAGGCCTGTTTTTCTCCCCTTTAATAGGTTTCCCAGGCAACAGGAAGGCAACTAGTGGCCGTCAAGAGTCTCAGTTGGCCTGACAGAGCTACAGAAGATATGGTTGCCTCCTTTTACTTCCATCCTTCCTCTGTGGAGGGAGGGCCTGTATCCCAATACAGAATTTCATGGAAAGGTTGCCCATGCCTTTTTAAACAACTTCACTCGTAATGCCTCATCGACAGTCAGGAGTTCAAGCAAACTGATGTGGTTCTAGACCTCCTGTTGGGTGTAGGCATCACAAATCCTGAGAATAGCACAATGTGCTCTTCATCCCCACAGATATGCATCTGTCATGATATACATTGTCTCAGGGGAGCAAATGGGAAACCCAAAGAAGATTTTGAGGGGAAATCTTCTCCCACTGAATGATCCGCAACATCTCATGTGAAACCTGCAGTAGTCTGAATTCTCTGTCTCTGGCGGGGTGTAAAATCAAAGAGAACCTGTGCCCTAAAGTCAGAAAGGGGAGTCTTGCATATGGGGCTACAAACACAGCTGCAACACGGACTCCCAGTAGGCACTGAACCTGAAACACTGCTTATGTTGGGATGAAAAAGGTAGCTACTCAATTCTGAGAAATGCACAGATCTGAGACAAATCCACAATATTCCTATCAGCTAAAACATCTGAGTCTGGAATAGAAAAGATATTTTGGTATTGAGGAAGAAGCCAAGATTTTTCAGTAGTTAAAGGGCGACAATGAGATTGCTATGATGCTGCCAAGCCAATACTGCCAATGTGTCTGTGTACGAGAAGACACTGATGCAAGGAGGTGAAGGTAAAGTGTACGAGAAGACACTGATGCAAGGAGGTGGTAAAACAATGATGATACTCTGGCAAAGATCTCTGAAATGATGGAGAGGCTGAAGGTCAGCACAGCATCTTGTACCGAAAAAAAATGAGACCTTACTGTGGATAACAACTTCCCATTTAGAACACAGATTGGAGCCCAGACACATGCATCTTTCAAAGTCAATGTTAAAGATGGATCCATCGCCATATGCTGAAAGGTGCTGATCTGTTGCTTAGAGAAATGCAATGTGCCATTGTGGTCACAAGTGAGAGTTCTTTTACCTACAGCTGACAATTCACAGACGTGATCCTTCCCTTTTTATGGTCTGCCTAGCAACTGACACTTTCATTGGTACCAAAAGCTGGGAAACTGTTATTTTCTGGGCTGGAGAACGGTAGAGCTGAAATCAAATGTGAGGCTATAATAATCCTCAAGCCTACAGATAAACAAGTCATGCTCACACAAAGAGATAGCTGATTTTGTTGTGCTTGTTGCATGAGCTTCTGGCAATGGGAGCACAAACCTAACTTCTGCTCCTTTCCTAGACAGAACGGGCATGCTTATCCGTTTTCACTTCATTAATAAGGTCCACTGAACCCTAGGTACACATGCCAGAAAACTCAAATTCAGAGGAGACAAAAATGCCACAAAGCATCTATTAAAATCTAAGGAAGGAAAATAGGTAAAAATAAAGGAGAAACTAGATAAAAATCTCTCTAAAGTCCCACCTAGTTCCATATATAAACCTTCCACCGACATCCTTCTTCATGGTCTCCCACCATTTTAAATATGTAGGATTAAGACCTCTCAATAGTACTGCCAAGCAGTGTTCCCTCTAAGCTGAGTTAGTGTGAGCTAGCTCACAGTTTTTCAGCCTCTGGTTCACACATTTCTGTCTTTGTCCTTACTCTCATTTCAGGCAACAAAACAAGGTGGGGGGGCTTCTTAAGAAAATCTCTGGTGGCTAGATTGACTTCGTACTACCTTTCCACCACCTTTCTTGTTGTTTGCTTGTTTTCCTTGGAAAGGTATCTTTTTTTGTCTTATTTCTAACTGACATTATTTGAAATGACAGCCAACCTAGGAACATAAACAAAAAACGAGATATAAATATTTTAATAAAACAAACTCAGAGGAAGTTCCCAATGGTACTATGATAGTTGAAAGAGAGCACTCAACTGTACAGGGTCTCAAGTGGCAGTCCTTCACATCACTTACTACCGGATCCTTTTTAATAGAGATGCTGGGGATTGAACCTGGGACCTTCTGCAGGCAAAGGAGATGCTCTTCCACTGAGTCATAGCTCCTCTCTCTAAAATTATTAACAGACTCAATGTGGCAAGATTTGACAGAGCTTAGGGCAATAGCCTACTTCTATCATCTGGGTTGAAGGACTTGGCATCCTGATACACTCTGCCTTGCAGCTCGCTCCGCCTTCAGCCAAAGTGGAGCTGAAGTCTCAGTCTTCATACTTATTGCCATATATAACTTCTCTGCCTAGGTGTCAAACTGAAAATTAAAACCACTATTCAGATGTAAGTGTTTTGCTTCCGGTTCCTTAAAAATATGGTATTAAATACCCCTGTTTACCAGTTTCAATACTGTGAAGTCAAGAATCAGCCCTACAGCTGGTATGGTTGAGGTACACAGTATTTATATGATACGGAGGGGAGTAATATGGCTAAGTCACATTTGAATTCTTTATATTTTTCCAGTCCTGTGAATCATATCTTTGTAACTGAACACACTACAGAGATCGTAAATCTGCATGAAATGGATGGAAGCTCAAACCACAATCAAAGATGTAGCCAAGTACCCTAACCACATGATTCCCACACCTCAATTAATAGTCAAAAGCTTAAAATAAATATTTTATGATGGCGCTTGAAGCATCTGGCAAGGAGTTACTATTATTCCATACAAACCAGACGTAACGTGACAAAAAAGGAGTCTAAAGCTAAGCAATTAACGTCATCAGTGTGTGCTGTAAAAGAAAGGGTGGAGAGCTAGTCAAAGGTTATTCTGCTGTAATAATATCTCTTAATTTTCCTTTCTACAAGGAACAAACAGATATACATTTGCAAGAAGACAACAAGACCATCCCTGTCAAGAAAAAGAGTTTTAAAAGGTATACTTGGATGCCAAGGAAACATTTTAGAGAGGATTTCTGTTTTCATTAATTAGATTAATGGTTTCCTCCTCTCTTGGATGTACATACACACGCCCTTCAGTTTGCAATGACTGGAATGCAGATTTCCTGTCTGGCCCACAGCTTCCTTCCTCCATCGGCAAATTAGCTTGCCAATGGCCTCTCCAGCGGTTTTAGAAGAGACTCGCTGCTCCAGAGAAGCAGTACTAGAATGACTGGATTTAGAATGGACTCAGGAATTTTCAAATGACCTTTGAAGCCACAATCCACTCAATCTAAATTATGTCCCATTAGGGCTGATTGCAGGTTGGGAAAATTTTAAATGCTAAGTCCACTAGGGTGCTTAGAAAGTTCGTTTAGGTGTGGAGGAAGTAAAAATATTTTTGTTTAGTTAACCTACCTGGGAGGGTACCTTAAAAAAATTGGAACTGGCTTCTGAAAATGTCTTCCTGAAAGCATCATGTGAAGCTTGACCACAAAAATTCTATGACTGGGATCCAAAGAATAAGCAGAAAGTTTCACGCACCCAAGAGGACTTCGGGCTTGTGTACCTGAAACAGCAGCTCCCATGCCACATAGAAAACTTGTTCTATAATGGGGAGGCCCTTCCTCGATTAGAGTCACAGACGGTGCCATGTGGAGCACAAGGCTGGTACCAAGCAAAGCACTTTCAGCTCAAATTAAACCTTAACCCTTATGGATTAACCCTTTCTTTCAGACAATTTCCGCTCATGCTGGGTGAGAGCTATTGAGGAGAAACTACATTCCTATGACTTTATACCCCTGGCCCTATTCTAGCTGGTATTTGTGGCAGCCAAAGACATAATTAAACAGTGAATCTTCAAGTAGATAGAAAGCGAGCGCAGTCTTATTTGGTGGCAGGGAGCTATGGTAAAAACTTTGCTCCAGTGGATTCTATGTTTTGGAATTCCCTAAATACTGAAGCCTTCACCTTGGCCCTCTTTTAATGCTTTACAATCAGATCTTTTATAAGGCAGATACACCCATAGCCCTTATTCTCAAACATATTTGCCCCCACCAACTGGACATGGAATAAACAGTCCACCATGTGTTATTGTACTGCCCCATGTATAGGGACATTCAGTCTCTCTAAGTAACTCCAATCTTATCAAATTTTCCAGGCAGACTTGATTAATTTTATATTCCTCCTTTCAGATTGTTCTAGCGATACCACCTTTAAGGTAGCCAGATTTTGCACTTTGACCTGTAAGTGCTTTTATTAATTACATCTGCACTATTGAAATCAGGCTATTACGTGGCTTTGAAATTTTATTGTATGTAGATGTGCTGATGACTGTTATGTGACAATCTTTGCTGATCTATGATCATAACAAATAAAGACAGACAGGCAACAGAGGGAAGTTCCAAAAGCAGCTTGTGAAGTGGCATTCATGAGTGGCACAAGTATTGTCGGGCTCTTATTTATAAATAAAACATATTTCTTTAACTGAAAACCTCCAATTCTGCATTCCAAGCTTGAACAGTTGCTAAATGGCTGGCAACCAACTGGTGACGAAAAAGGACACACACTGGAAAAACCAAGATCCAAGCAACCATGCACAGTGTTCTACGGTGGCAGTTGAACATTTCAAGCACCCTTTTTAATTTAAGTCCTTCTCACCTCCCCAAAAGCAGCAACTGAAAGCCCAGCAATTTCTGCACCTAGAACGATATCTGATCTTCATGAGGGTGCCATGAAGGGTTTTCATTGCTTCTGTGGTCCTTTTGACCTGACTCCTCTCTTGTGGTTGACCTTTCCACCTCTCCCTCAAACCACTGTGAGGCATATACCCCCAGACTGGGTATGAAGTAGCTTACTGCCCTCCCTTGCTGGAAGGGGGGAAAGATCTGAAAGAGGTGGGGCAGCAACTGCACCAAAGCCTCAAGAGAAAAACTGAAAGTTTCATTGAAAACGGAGCGCTCCGGTAGCCACAGAAGGAAGACGACAGCATCTAGCCGGAATGACATCTAGCTGTGAGGACATTATCATTGACCCTTTGTGTGACCCTTATGTCTGAACAAATAATACATTTTATGCTGTGATTTCTGTTTAACTCCTATTTTTCTACTTTTTTGATAGCAAAATCTCAGGTATATGGGCTAAGGTAGCATAGGGTGCACCAGCTTGAGAGTTTCTGTTCAGTACTGGGTATACTTGAAATTTTGCTTGTATTAAACGAAGGCATTTATAACTTTTAAATTCTGTAGATATTTCAAATACAGCAATTTTATATGCTGTGTTATAAACAAAGCATTTTCTGTTGTTAAACCAGTAAAACTTGTTTAGATTTGATAGGGCGGCAAATAGTCAATTTCCCCCCCAAAATTTCCAGTTTTTTCCGGGGGGAAAATGGAAGAAAAATCCTGGCTTTTTCCGTGGCATCAAAATTTCCAGAAATTTTACAACTGCCCCACATCCATTTCAAAATGCTTGACACACAATACACATTTGTCTCCACACAAAAAACCACATTCCTTAAACTTTTCAGTGTTTCGTTCTTATTACGCCACCCCATTCTTCCACTGTGTACGCATTTGGAAGTGGTGAATAGGCAACTCAGAGGCAATAATAACTCACCAGTGACTAACATAAAAATCCCTTGTTACACAAACAGGATGGCATACAAGTCTTCAATTAACCAATCATTAAACGCGAACTGTTTTCTGCTTTGTAATCATACGCTGCCTTGACCTCCTCCCTGTCCACTTCACTTAGAACGTTTGTTATCCACACAGGGCCACGCTGGTGCCTGAAGTTTTACTAAAAGACACCATGCCCATCTGAATTTGGGGACACTAGCACCTTTGGAAATCGAGTACTCCAGTACCCTGGGAATATCTAAGCACTCCTGAGGAAGAGTTTGAAAAAAAACCTTGTCTCATCTGCAACCAAGCCTTTCGTCTTCCTCTCCGCGGAGAGTCACTTGCTTCAAAGGTTCTATGCAACATATGCGTTTCTTCTCTCAGACAAATCAAGACAACACAACTGGCAACTAAAATGAGGTATGGCTGGGAGCTGCAATAGCTCTGGGTGATATAAAATATGTTCTTTCACTTTGGGAAGTTGGGGGCATGCATTAATATTTACTTTCTTGTAGCTTTAAACAATCCGGAATCCATGACAGTCAAAGTTAACTTCCTTTATTTGCCTTTTTTTTACCTAGTTCTGTCCCCCCATCCCTTTTCTTGCACTTTACATTCCAATTCTTACTGATAAATTCTCTTCTACCTGGAAGCAGTAGTACTTAATTCACAAACTAACAAACTGGAAAACCCACACATTTTAACCAATTTAAAGCAATTGCCTATTAATTCTGTGACAACAGAAAGTTACCAAAACTCTTGATAGACAAATCCAAATCATGTTTATGTTTTAAGCAAATATTTTGGTCCGTCCCCTTTTCCAAACAAATTCTAATAAACACACTTACATAATTAGGCATGTTCACTAGGCATTTAAATTAGCCTGACACTGCTGATAGCAGGTGCCACAGAACAAATACAGTTATCACATTTCTGATTACCTGTTGAGAGCTCTTTAGGCATCTAGCGACAGTAGAGAAAGCAGGCATGGCTTCGTACAGGAGACTATCACCGACCTGTTAAGTTACTGTTCCTAGCTGAATCTTCAGGACATAAAAGTGTGTCAAATATCCATCCTTGTCAGCACAGCCCATCTACACCTCTCAGGAGTCCAACCCAGAACTGTATTCTAAGGTCTACATTTCTGCATATTAAGAAAATGGGTGGTGCTAAGCCAAGCAACTGTGTAATAGAAGATGACAAGGTACAAAACTATTAGCATATATATGAAGCACTGGTCCTGGGTAGACAGTAATAAAGCTATAAAGATGTTTTAAAATTAAGTCTTCATTTTAAAATTTGTTTTTTGTTTAAAAAAAAAATTCTTTTCACCATGGTAACACATGGAACTAATATATTCAGACATTCCCTAACACACAGAGAGAGAGAGAGAGAGAGAGAGAAACTGCTTTTAAAAAAAAGACCCACATTTCTTCTCGAACTAGCCATCAAATTTAAAACTTCATACTGCATTTCAAACACCCCATTAAAAATTTCTTGGAGCTTGTTCATACAATTACGTAATTTAACATAACCCCAGTTGCCTTACATCGAGAAGTGAAACAAATTAAAAGAAAAGCCCTAAACCTATCAGAGGGTCCCAGAGCCTGACCACATTTCTTATTGTGAAACTGTATCAAAACACTGTAGCACAGATCATCAGTTAGAAGAATCTCACCAAGTAGTTATGGAGTGCAGTACACCCTTTTGCTCTTTAACAGACCCACCTGCCTACACATCCAGTGGGCAGAGTTCTCAGGACAGTGCTGCAAAGTACAAAATAGGGCTGTAAGTTTTAAAAGGGTTTAACCAAAGGGCTACCTGATTAATTGGGGGGGAGAAATTTTTAATCAGGAAGGCTGAAAGTCACTGGAAAGGACAATAATGCTAGAAAAAGGTGAAGGCAGCAGGAAAAGAGGAAGACCCAACATGAGATGGATTGACTCAATCAAGGAAGCCACAACGGCCCTCAGTCTGCAAGATCTGAGCGAGGCTGTTAAGGATAGGCCGTTCTGGAGGTCATTGATTCACAGGGTCACCAAAAGTCAGAAGCGACTTGATGGCACTTAAACACACACATGGCTGAGAGGTAAAATTAGAGCAAGAATACACTGCCATTCTATAGCACGGCAGAATGGAAAAGGTTACAGATAAGATTCTCTTCTAACAATAAGTGAATACTTTAATATTTGAAGGAGTAAAGTTCTCTTACCTTACCTTCAACAGTTCAAAGAACTATCTATACTGAGGTTTGGTAACATACACATTTATTTTAAAGTGATCAATCAAGTGAGTAAAAGGCAAATCATTAAGTCGATTCAAAAGCTGTTGGCCAGTTAACAGCTGAATAAAAAGATCACTTGCCTCCACAAAGATTCAAAAGATACATGGGGAACCACGGGCAGGCTATTTGTTCATTTTTATTACTGAATGCTCTATGGCTCCATGCCCTCTCCAACCTAAACAAAAGGGACCAAATGCTTCTGTCCCAGGATGGGCACAAAGGAGAAAGTACTTCATCTCCTCTTAAAAAGAAAAACTGATGGAATGCACATGCATGGATATATATTTACCCAACATGTTAAATATTATGAGGTCGAAACCACAGATTATATCAATATAATGAGCAGAACTAATCATTATGAATAATTACTCCATACTGGAGTTTCTAAAAACACTCCAGAAACACTAATGGTGCAATTAGCTCCAGGTGATGAGCTGGTTCATACGATATAAAACCCAGCAGTACGACAAATGAGAAGGGAAGGAAAAGCCAGTGGAATAGGTGTGAGAAGAAACCGCTCTGCTTCCCTTTCTTCTCCAAACTGCTGCAGACCTCAGTGCAAGCTCCCTCTACATTGGCCGGCTGCCACCGTAAACACTACTCCAGAACACTCCCATAATACTCCACACAGAGGATTATAGGCAGGGCTTAATTTATGGCAAGGATCAGCCCTGGAAACTATTATCGGGGTGGAGGGGCCCACAGGTAGAAAGGGTTTGAGGGAAAGGCTTCCGGGTCACAGGGTAGTGGTTCCAAACAGGCCTGAGCACCAGCTTCTCTTTCCCTAGAAATTAAGCAATAATTATGGGGCATGTTTTTATTTCAGCTTTCCCATCCCTCCACAGTTCCAGTAAGCAGTCAGGGAAGTAAAGAAGGAGGAAACTGGTGGTGAAGACACTGTTATCCATGTTATTTTCTGCATACATATGCTTATCATGGTCGCCTTTTGACAACTGGAATTTCCTAGCACCCTCAACCTGGGGTCTCTGTTCAGTACAAGACCACATGTTTTGGGTGTACTAAGCACTAAAAAAGGGTTATAAATGACAACACTAACATTTAACCACACTCAGCATATGGAGGAGCAGCTGTACCACGTGTGAAATGGCCCTGAGATGACAAACTAGTTATATTTGTTATACATCTCTGAAAATATCTTGAATAGATATATTTCATCACATTTGTCCACCTTGGACCCTTTAGGTCAATCTTTAAGTTGTTGCCGAAAGACTGTCAAAGCTTTTCTCTTTTGTAAAACATTGCTCTGATCTGATAGAACTTCAAATGGTACTGTTTTATAGCACAGAATGACATCTTTGTTTTATCAACTTGTAACCAATGTTCCCTCTGAGGTATGCAGTCTCGTGAACAAACCTTTTACCGCATAAGCCAAAAATGGTGCTAGCTTTAAAATGGTGAACGGGCCAACTTTTTTTCCCCCAAAAAATTACTACTTTTAATTTTTCATTTTTTTTCAAAAAAAATTATTTCAGCTTACAAACATACAAAACATTCCAGCATAAACCAATAGAGAAACAATGGCTGCAGTCCTAAGGACACTTTCTTGGGAGTAAGCCCCATTGATTAGCAGGGCTTTGCTTCTGAGCAGACCTACTTAGGATGGCAGCTGGTATTGTATAAAAAGTCCCATCAGAGTCCCAGAATAGGGGAAAACTGGATTTGAATACCCAGTCAGACCACACAGCTCCATGGGTGACCTTGGGCCAATCTTCCTTTTCAGCCTAATCTACTTTACACAATAGTTTTGAAAATGGGACAATCCCCTTTGGAGAAGGGGTGGAATGGAACCGGAAGAAATGAATAGAAATAAATGAAATCTATATAAATGCTAGCCCTCTAACTGGGTAGCCTGTCATCCATCACCACTGTGGTTGCTAGCCCTCTAATTGGGTAGCCATCACCACCATAGTGGTGGGCGTTAGTTACAGTGAAATGGAGGATAAAGTACTCAGCTGATGCTCTGAGGCACTCTTTTCCTAATTCATTCATTCAATATATTGATTACCCGCCTTTCTCCAAAACGCAGCTTTCACCAAGAACAATACCCATAATGCAATACAACCAGTAACATGAGCCTTTTACCCATGACACATACACAATGATCCACCCCACAGCTGAAATACCAGACTCAAATAAAAAACACAGAACTATCTTACAGTGAAAAAAATATTATTTTAAAGCTGTGGAGCTTGGAATAGCTTTGCACTTCTTATGAAGAACCACCCTCTTGTCTTATTTATTTACTAGAAATAAGGCCCGTTGTGGAAATGAATACAACGAGATCTAGAAAGAGGCTCTGGGAGAGTGCTCTGGCTTTGGGCAAACAGTGTCAATTTGCTGTGGCGACCTCAGCAGGGTATAATGACAGAGTCCACTGTTTTCTCCAGAGGAACTGATCTCTGCTACCTGAAGAGCAGTTGTAATTTTGAGTGATCTCTAGCCCTCACCTGGAAATTAGCAACAATTGTTACCCAGGATGAAATGGCTGGTTTGGAGGGTGGAGTCTATGGCATTCTACCTGTCTGAGGTCCCACCCCTCCGCAAACCCCACCCTTTCCAGGCTCCACCCCTC
>NW_015177102.1:88110-92153 GCF_001447785.1 Gekko japonicus | reverse complement strand
GTTCTGCCCCCAGGTGCTAGGATCACCAGGCTGCTTGATGAGCTCACTCTGGAGCAAGCCACATAGACATGTCCATTTAAGAAACAATCTTCTGTTAAGTCAACTCCTGCTACCTTCCACGAAAGTGATGGCCTCTCTACTTGTGTTCCTGGATTGTTTTGCTCATATGGAGACTGTGTTGTCCTGAGCACCTCAGGGTGATCTCTGTTAGGTTGTAGGAGGTGTCCACGGTAGGAGTGCTCTCCCCAAATTTGGTGTTTCTAGGTCCAGCAGTTTGGCCTGGGTGTTGATTTTACGGTGAGGGGACTTTTTAATATATAGATAGATGTATTTATTTGATTTGATTTATATCCCGTCCTCCCCACATAACAGGCTCAGGGTGGGTTCCATCAATTTTAGTAAACAATATACAAAAATTAAAACAATTAAAACACCAATAAAATACAACAACATCATTCATCTGGTCTTATGGGGGAGGAACCTGTATTACTATTGTGATTTCCCTGTACTACCCCAGCATTAGTATTTGGATGGGAGACCATGAAGGAAGTCCAGGGTAGCTATGCAGAGGCAGTGGCAAACCCACCTCTGTTTGTCCCATGCCTTGAAAACCCTACAGAGTCACCAAAAGTCAGCTGAGACAGCACTTTCCACCACCACCACAACTGAACTTACACTGTTTATATCCTGTTTCTTTAACAATCCTGTCTCAACCTAAAGAGATCTGTTAAGATCTTTAACTGAACTCACCCCATCCCTGGCTCTCTTGCACACACACACACAGCGGCACATGTCAGGCCTCCCCCCACCTCTGGTGCATGCTCTCTCTCTCTCTCGCATGCACACACACCGCCTCCCCCATCAGCACTAGTCGTGGCAGGCCCACACGGGGCACTGGGGCACATTGCTGAAGGAGAGAAGGAGGGTGCCCGCGGCCTCCCCCCAGTTTGCACGCACACACACACCGCCTGCCTCCCTCAACAGCACCAGCCAGGCCACATTGCCGAGGAGGAAGAGGGTGAGCGTAGCCTGGCCCCCCACCCCCGGCTCGCGTGCATATACACACACAGCCTGCCTCCCCCAACAGCGCTGGCTGAGGCAGGCCCACAAGGCTCGCAAGGACGTGTTGCCAAGGGGAAGGAGGGCGAGTGAAACCTGCCCCCCCATCAGCATCCTTTGCTCGGAGAGGGGGTGACTCACCTCAGGTAAGAGGACAGTGATGGCAATGTGGGCCAGGCAGCTTGTGGAACCAGACCAACCTCTTGGGCCGTGCAGGTGAGGTATGCTGAGCCCGCAGGCCCCGGCTGGGGGGGGGACCCAGGAGTTCTCAGACCCCTGCTCTGAGCTTAAAAATCTCTGTGCTGGGGGGGGGGGAATCTGTCTGCCAGCACAGGATGGTGCACCCTAGCAGGAACCTTGCTTGTAACCTGCCTTGTGCTTCTGTTCTAGAGAAAGGAGGACAATATTTAATTATAATTACTACAACTAATACATGGACAGAAATATAATCCCACAAACAGATGTTTCCAGCAGATGGCAAGCAACTTAACTTAGCTGCTCTCTCCATTATTACCCACCATTTCTAAAGTTTAGAGCCAAGGCACACTACAGATACATGAAATACAGAAAAATAGAAGAATTATTAAATGTTACTTAATACATCGCACCCTCATCACCTGATATTGTTTACTGAACTGTTGGTCTACAGGTGTTTTTAAAAGAAAATGTAAAAACATTTTACATGTAAATTTAAAACAAATATGTAAACATGGGACACACGGTCTTGAAACAAGAACATCATGGCCATGCCCAGGATGGAACCAGGACGCCTTATGGTTCCACGTTAAGTACTCTGGGCAACAAAAGCACATAATGTATAGTGGCCCTTAACAGAAGTATGGTGGAGCCCAAAGCAGAACATATGGCCCTCACTTCCCTGTTTTATCCTTATAACAAGTCTGTGAGGTAAATTAAGTTGAAACTGTGCCTAGTCCAAGGTCACCCAGTGAATGTCATGATAAAGTGAAATTTGAGTGAAGATGTCCTGGGTCCTGACTGGTGACAGCAGCCATGAAATTAAAAGACGCCTGCTCCTTGGGAGGAAAGCGATGGCAAATCTAGACAGCATAATAAAAAGCAGAGACATCGCCCTGCCAACAAAAGTCTGTATGGTCAAACCAATGGTATTCCCAGTAGTAATGTATGGCTGCGAGAGTTGGACTATAAGGAAGGCCAAGCGCCAAATAATAGATTCTTTTGAATTATGGCGCTGGAGAAGACTCTTGAGAGTCCCTTGGACTGCCAGGAGATCAAATCAGTCTATCCTAAAAGAATTCAACCCAGACTGTTCCCTGGAAGGCCAGATACTAAAGCTGAAGCTCAAATACTTTGGCCACCAAATGAGAACGGAGCACTCCCTGGAGAAGACCGTGATGCTGGGAAAGATTGAAGGTCAAAGAAGAAGGAGACGGCAAAGGATGAGATGGTTAGACAGTGTTATCAATGCAACAAACATGAAATTAAGCAAACTTCGGAGCACAACGGAAGACAGGAGGGGCTGGCGTGATGTGGTCCATGGGGGCCACAAAGAGTCGGACTCAACTGTGTGACTGAACAACAATAACAAATCCTGGGTTCTAGCTCTGACACTCTCAGCTTTACCTCACTCTGGCTCCAACAGCATTTTAAAATAGTGTCCTCCAACCCACACTTGACCTGAGAGGGCAATCCTCCTCTAGTTTCTTTCGTGCAGTAAAAGGCACTGTTGTACCTAAAGTGACACTTCAGATCACAGTCCCTGTCCACCAATGGCACCTTGTTCTTTTCTAATAAGGATATTCTGTGCATTAGAGGCACATGATCAAAGGTTATAGAGATACCACTCTCTAGTGGTTGCAGCTAAACACTGCAGATGAAAGGGAGCATCTGAAAAAAGCAAAGGTTATGAACAAGGAAGATTAAAAGCCGTAAGTACCATCAGGGCAAAGTAAAGAAAATAAAGGACAGGTAGAATAGTACAAACCTATTCACATTTACCTGGGAGTAACCACTGAATACAGAGGGGCTTAGTCCTCAATAAACTTGCATCTGATTGACTTCCGGTTTATGGCGACGCGCAGGCAGACACATTTCCCGGACCTCCGGGGATGCAATCTGCACGCCAGCGTGTAGGAGGGGGCGTGACTTGGTGAAAGGCTCCTAGCCAGGGGGCTTTTGAGGGGCAACCTCTTCGCTGGCGCGATGCCAGAGAATTGAGGCGCTCCTCCACCCTGCTTGTCCCCAATAGGTTGGGAGCCCTGAATATGTAGTGCTGACAGGGTTTTTGATAGCAAATAAGTGATGTCTTCTCCCTTTAAAAATCTGAACGATTGTTCAGTAGTTGGTGGTTTCCTCTCATCCTCCTCATTTGAGGAAAATTCCCCCTCCTCCTGATCACTGGTGATGTGTGAGGTAGAGTCAAGCTCCTCCTTCAATTGTTCTACTGGATAGCCCTCCCATGGAAGCCTTTTTTGTGCTGCCTTAGTGGGCCATGGCCGGTTTGCTTGGTCTCTTCCGAGAGAACGCGGGGGAGGGGGAAAAGGGAGAACGTGGACGCTGGTCCCTGTATTCTCTAGATAGGGCCAGTTCTGCCCTAACTGCGCTCATAACATAAGCCAGTGCTCTAGGGGAAATGGGGGGGCGTCGTCTTCAACATTACCAATCGTCTCTCAGAGGAGCCAAGAGACGCAGCCATCGTTGAAGCGCCGAAGACCGGAAGCCCCATGGAGCCCATAGGCAAATGGGCTCCTAGCCAGGGGGCTTTGGAGAGCCCTACCTTCAGCCGTCAGCCGGTACAGGGGGGCTACTCTCTGCCCTGAAGGTCCTGCCCTGATTCCCAGAATTGGATTAGAAGCGACCACCGGATCAAGCGTTTGGAGGTTTAGCGATTTTCTCTGCCTGGCGTGATCCCAGGGGCCATCTTAGGACCTGGGGGATCGATTTAAGGACTGATGAGTGAGTTTTTCATTGAAACGAGACACCAAAGCCTAGAAGTGAAGTCCCCC
>NW_015177102.1:86585-87362 GCF_001447785.1 Gekko japonicus | reverse complement strand
GAAGTTTTCTTACTGAAGCAACAGTGGTTTTAAGGATTTTGCCTATGGGGGGGGGGGGCAAAGTGTAAAAGGAGATGCCAAATTTTTCTTAAGGGCTGTGTCCATGTGTGTTTTAGTTTTGGAATTACTTTCTGCCTAGTCTGATAAGCTGGTTTTGTCAACAGAAGTGATGATTGGCGGGCACTCCTCATGTTTGAAAGTATATGAACAAGTATAAACTATGTTTTAAGCATTGTAAAACCCACACACTTGGGTTTTTAGTTAGATTCTCTTTTATAGAAAAGCAAATTAAAAAAATCCCCTTTGGGGGGTAAAAAAACCAACATTACCAATCGAAATTCCAGCGACGTTCTCCCCCTTGCAGATCTCATTCTGTCCTGCGGATGGGCTTTTGCCCTGCCCAGTGTTTTGCGGGCATTGTGGCTGTGAGCATTGGCATTCCAAGCTGGTACCGTCTTTTCCTTGCTGCCTGTTGGCATTCTTCAAAGTGGCCGCCGACATCAGTGCGGGCTCCTTCTGAGCATGCATTTTGGCCCGCTTGGCCTCCTCGCCGTCTCCTCGCTTCTCCTGTGCAGCTGCAGCCTGTTTTCGGGCCGCATGTTCTTGATCTTTGCTCCTCGCCGTGTCGCTCTCCTGCACAGAGAGAAAGCTGTCGCTGCCCTCTCTGTCCATTGTTAGGCTAGAGGGCTAAATTGTGCCGCAATAAATAGGCACAGAGGTAGATCCCCAGGCCTTCAGCCGAAGGGGGGGGGAGAAGGCGAGAAAGGCAAAGTGAAA
>NW_015177102.1:76444-85857 GCF_001447785.1 Gekko japonicus | reverse complement strand
TCATATAAATTGAGGATTAGAAAAGATAAAACAAAATAAAGGCTGAAGGACTCTGAATTGTGCCTGAAAATTTTATAAAAATTGTGGGATGCTCTGGGGGTTTCATTAAACAGATATAATGATGAAAAAGTTATAGAACTTAGCATAACTGACCATGTTCAATGTATTATCAGCATGTTAGATTAACATTGATATAAGCGGTTGTAAGGATCTCTTTTTGGGGGGGCTTTTAGTTATTAGTGGGTATCTTTTCTTTTTCCTTAGATGTAGTTCCCCTTTCCCTTTTTTCAGTTACAGTTTGTAGTGTTGAAAAAATAAATAAAAAACTCCCCCTAGGTGGATTTAAAAAAACAAACTTGCATCTGATTGCAATATAAATGCCATAGTCCTAAAAAGTATTAACTGCCATGTAAACAAGACAGAATTTTAAATACAAGAATGTCAGTGCCTAGAGAATATAAAGGCATGGAGAGGGGAGAGAACATTTCAGGGGTAAAGTAGCTACTGTTGTTCTGTCATGCCACGACCCTGGATTTTTATGGAAAAACTAGAAAAATGGGGCAACAAATCTTTCTGAAATATTTTTCCTTTGGAATGAGTGAAATGCTTTTAAAGATTTTATACATTCAAAATGTAGGGCATAAAAAATCTGAATGTTTTTTTCTCGATTTTTTCAATTTCAAACACTGGAAAGTTTGGGGGAGCAGTGATAAAACTGCTATGAAATACATAAATATTGTTTTGGAATAACTGTGATAAAACAGCATAGGGTTCAATAAGATAGCACAGGGCTCAGCATTTTGTAGCTCACTCTCTCTCTTTAATATTGGGTATTTTGACAATTCTGATGAAGGAAATCAAGGTGTTTATACATTTAAATTTCATACATATGCCCATCAATACAACTTTATATACTAAATTATAAACAATGCATTTTATGTTATTGAAGAAGCAAAACATGTTGCTGTTCGATATAAAAGCAAGCGTAGCATATATTTCAATTTCCCCCCAAACCTGCCTCCCAATGGAAAAGTGAACTTTTTCCCCCACAACTTAAAAATTTGTAGAAATTTTACATCATTGTAAAATTTTACATCACCCACTAGCTTACATAATAGTATATCACCTTGATAACAGGACATGCATTCAAGTACAGCACCTGAAATCAAGGTATCTATTTGATACCACAATTCACAGTGCAATCATTTACAGAGTTATGGTAGTTTATGCCCATTGAAATCAATGGGTTTAGAATGGTCTAAATCAGCATAGGATTGCACTGTAAATGTTTTTTACCTGCTCCCAATTACACTACTCCATATTTGCCAAACTACTAACAAAAAAACCCCCAAGTTGTACCTACTTGCACATGTATTCTCTGCATATTTGTCAGAGACAGTTCCTGCCTACTCATCTGCACTCAGGAAACATTAGCAATCATTTCCACAATACAAACACAAAAATAAAAATACTAAGTAGTAACAGCATCTGTTCTAAGAGGAAGAAATACAATTGAATACATAGTTAAACTGGTTGGAGATTGGCACATTGGTCCTCACCATGAAGGTCCATTCCAACTTGAAGGCTTAATTTGGTCCTGAAGGAACAGACCAGAGATCCATTTGAACCACTGTGGAACTGATGAGGAGACCCGGGCCCATCCCCACCTCCCCCAAAAAGTGAAAGATAGAGGTAGAGGAGAGCGGAACAATCTTAGCAGAAGGAGAAATTCCCTATTCAGGTGTTCCTCCCAGTTGTTAGCCTGATTTGTGTTGTGTTGCTGTGTTTCCTTCTAGGTCTTCTGATTATGGCATAGGCCATGGGACCTATGAAAGTTTCCGGACTGAAAGGGGACTAGGACAACTCCTCCCCTCCAGAACAACAATGCTGGACTGCCTGTCCCCAAAAGTGGAGGGAAAGGAGTTCCCCACACATCCCGGTCTCCTCGACCTTTTAAGGGAGAATGGCAAGAGATCATGACACCTGAGAGATAACTTATCCCCTATCATTTAGCCACACACACACACACCCAAGTCCAAGTCCTTATTTATCCCCTTTCCCCTTTCATTTAGCCACACACACACACCCAAGTCCAAGTCCTTAACCTTAACTAGAGAATCTCATTAGCTCATTTTAGGCATTGTGGTTGCAAATTCCTGCTCCTCCTTACTTTTTGCATGTGGATTCCCATCCTTCCACCCATGGTTTGTAAATACAATCATGGTCTGGATGCAGCTCTGGTTAGCGCTACAACAGGTGGTCTAACTTAGATGCCATGGCAAATAATAACAGGTATGGCAAATCATAAGGATGGGGAAACCTGTGAACAAACCTATGGCATTCCCAAGATCCTAAACCACAACTGGAAAATGAGACGGTAAACTGAATATTAGAAGAAAGCAACTCATGGCATACTGCTGGAGCACTGCAACCAATGGAAATGATTGGACTATGGTATTACATCTCAGTTGTGCTCCAAAGTGTGATCTGATCTTCGAAATTGCAATTTCTGAAAAAGATCACTGGTGGCTCTTTTATTTGCCTTGCATTTTTCCAAAGACACGCTGTCATCACATTTTAAAGCTTATCTTTGTAACATGACTGCTTTTAAATGAAAGCTAGGGGTCCCCGGATCTTAACAGGGTCTGTAAACCACAAAAGAACACATCAGAAGCAAAAAAACATCCAGAGAGGCAGTAGGACTGTTAGATGACAATGGGTTATTAGCTAATGTTGGAGCAAAAACGAAATTGCAGAGAAGCTAAACATATGCTTTCCATCAGTCTTCACTGTGGAAGATGTGGGAAAGAAATACTGAATCTTTAGAGGAATAGCTGTACTATTCTGCCACGGCAAAAATAAAAAGGAGTCTTGTAGTACTTTGAAGATTAATGGATTTACTATGCCATAGCTTTCAATAACCACAGTCCACTTCACTAGATGTATTTTTTTATACACATACGTAATACACACACATGAACAAATGTGAGCAGTGGGGCCAAAGAGATACTATATGCAAGACTAAGGTTTGTTTTTTTAATTTCAGCCATCAAGTTGCAGCCGACTTATGGCAATCAGGTTTGTTTGTTTTTATTTCAGCCATCAAGTTGCAGCCGACCTATGGCAACCAAATAGGGTTTTCAAAGCAATAAACATTCAGAGGTGGATTGCCATTGCCTGCCTGTGCATAGCAAACCTAGACTTCCTTGATGGCCTCCCGCCCAAGTACTAACTAAGGCTGACCCTGCTTTCCAAGATTGGACGAGATCGGGCTGGCATGTGCTATCCAGGTAAGGGCACACCACTAGTATAGTAGCTCTTATATCTTCAGATGGAATCCCTGAACACACTGCCTAACAGAGATAAAAGAAGATTCTCTGGGAAAAGTACAGCTACTACCACTGATTGTCAGTGATGATGGAATGATAGTTCTTGCCTTTACCAGAGGACATCAGGAAGCACTATTCAAGACACGAGGGCACTCTCACAGCTCCATATCAGTCCTAAGTGGATAAAACAGTAGTTGATGTGGGTGCCAGGGGTGGCATCACTTGGTGGCATCAGGCTCTGATCCCTACTCAACAGCAAAGTGCTTGCATGATGCAGCAGGAGTGGACCCAGTGCCTTCACTGCCACCCTCTGCTGAAGACATTCCCCATCCACCTTCAACAACGCCCAAGCATTAATACCTACACCACCACTCCACCCCACCAACTGTGACATGAGATGACCCTGAATGACTGATGAATTTAAAAGCAGTAAGTTAACTGAGACCAGATGGCATTCTTCCAAGAGTTCTCAAAGACAAAACGGAATTGTTGATCTTTTAACTAGAATACATAGATGAGAGAATCTATCAGAAGGGAGTGGGAAACAACTAACACGTTTGGTTTTTTTAAAAGGAATAATTCACATAAATCTAGGAAGGTGCATATCTTTGTCAGTCTAATGCTTGTCCCAGTTAAATAGGCTGAAAGAAGGTTTATGGCTAAAGATAAGAACGGCTTTTGGAAAGCAAAGTCTTGCCTCACAAACTGCTCAGATTTCTACAAGAATCTTCCTGTCAATGGGGTGAGTGATAAGATATATTACTGAGGTTTAAAGTTAACAGCGTAGTGAAACTGAAAAGAGAAGCTGCTGTCTTGTGACAACAATAGCATTTGAGGATCCAATGAAATCAGCGGGCAATAGATTCAGGCTTGGCCCAAAAAAATTAGGCAACAGATAACATATGAAATTTATTGCCTCATAATGGCCCCTAATGCATCATCCATGCTAGCACACTTATAATGGGGGGGGGGGTGGAATGTGAAAATTGACCCTTAAATGAAAACAGACAAGTGAATCAGTAGTGTGAATCAAAAATTCCACGTATTTGAGCGGCTGCCTCCTCTAGGAGCCATCCCCATACTCAGTCCTAAAACCATCAGGTAAGCTATTTGCTTTATGTTCCCCTTGGGAATTCTGAGGAAATGCTTTTTTTAAAAAAACCTCGTATGAAATATATCCCGAGGGGGCTGCCACTGATGAGTGTGCCCTGGAACATCGTCTGGTCTGAAATTTTAGAACACCCTCAGGCCTGAGATTCCGCTGGACGCTACCCCTATCGTTGGATGGGATTTGGATTACTGCCATTTCTGTTGGGTTAATTGCAACTGGTGTTGTTTTAACTGGTATGGTATTTATTGTTTTAACTTGGTTGTTTATGCCATTTTAATGTTGTTAGCTGCCTTGAGCCAGATATCTGGAAACGCGGGATATAAATATAAACAATAAATAAATAAATAAATAAATCTCACTTCAATATTGGGTGTATTAGCAATTTTGCTTGTAGAAAACCAAGGCATTTATACTTTAAAACCCCATAAATAGATCAATACAATTTTATATGCTAAGTTATAATTGATCTATTTTATATAATTAAAGCAGCAATTAGGTTTGATAGGAAAGCAATACATATATTTACATTTTCCCAAATTTTCTTTTTTCTGGAAAAAAAACCCCTGTTTTCTCCATGGATTCAAACTTTCTGGAAATTTTAGATCTCTTCTAATACCAGTGTTTCTTGTAGGGTTTAACTGCTCATTCTCACTGCAAAATAACATCATACAGATTACGGCCACTATATATTTTAAGTTTTAGCAATATTAATTGTATTTGTGTGGTGTTGATTATACAACTGGAAGTGCACATACCCTATATGAATGTTCTGAAAGGTTAGATAACATACTGCAAACAAAGCATGAATATATATTTTATCTGAAATGTAAACCAAATACAAAGTAGGCTTTTCTAACAGGAACACGCACTGGCATGAGTATATATGTATTCATTTAAAATATTTATATCCCTCTTTTCTCCCAATCAATTGGACTAGAACTTCTCTGAATGAACTTAATGGAACACTTACTTGTGGATACTTAAAATGCAAAAAAGAAAAAGGAGTCCCGCTAGCTAATGGTCTCTAAAAATAGAACTAGAGCATGCAGATTAACATTTTCTCCCAGAAAAAGCATTATGTCCTCATGGTGCAAATTGGATGGTGTGGTATGTAGAAAGATTCAGAAAGCTGACAAAAGAAGGGGACATTTTCTGGTCAGGAACCATACCTACAAGCTGTATCTGAAGAAGTGAGGCGTGACTCACAAAAGCTCATGCTCTGCCACAAATTTTGTTAGTCTTTAAGGTTCTACTGGACTCTTACTCTTTTCTACTACCTACAAGCTGTGTTTAAATAATTCATATAATGAGTTATTGCTATACTGTCCCCAGAAATGAAGAAATACCACATATTAACTACACAGAAAGCAGCATGTTACAGAAGCAGTCCAATATACATTTGGACAACCTTCAGTACAAATGAGAGAGGTACCCACAGGTTTCTGGAGAAAGAGGAAATTCTCTCTCCCCCCTGCTGGCCCCCATTCCTCCCCCTTGCTCTAGGTCCATTTCTCCATCACCACACCCAGTCAGCAAATCTCCCTGTTTTTATTCCCCTTGTCCACCCAGTCACCCACTTTTCTTCTGCCTTTATGCCTGCCCAACCGTCCTCGCCTCTCTAACCTGCTTAACCACATGGTTTTCTGCATCCCTCCTGCAAGCCATTGAACAGGTTAAAGGGACAGAAGAACTGTGTTGTCTCCCACCAACCTGGCTGATCTTTCTTTTTTCATGTCTTTGCGTGGTTTTTTAGGAAGCTATTTACCAGATGTCATTAACTACTGGGCGGGGGGCATCAAAATAGGCTTTGATCCTGACACGTCATACAAGTAGCTCCTCCAGTGGACCAACTTTTCCATCTATAGAGGGGGGGGACGGAGATTTTCACTGCTCCCCCACTACTGCTGTAGACTCCCAATTTGCTTCTCACAATTGTCCTCCAAGTCCACTAGCCCACAGAAGTCCAGTTTTGAAGGGCAATAGAGGCTAAAAGTGATAGGGAGGAAGGCAGGGAGGGATGTTGCCTTCTTCCAGTGTGACTCATGATCCAAGCCCTATATAAAGTTGTGAGCAGGCGATTTGGCTGCTGCATAAATTAGTTTGTTCTGGAGCCATCCTTCCCAAGCTAAGACAAAAATCTGTGAGCGGGAGGTTAAAAAACTGTGAGCCAGCTCACACTAACTCATCTTAGAGGGAACACTGGCCATGAGAACTATTTGCCTAGGAATTTACTGATAAAACTCACACACTCTGACCCAGCTAAAGGCCACCTGCATGCAGAAGCAGGCTTCCCATACACATGTACTGAACTACACGTATGAATACTGCATATTTTCTCTAGCCTATTTCAACAGCAGGGGCTACACATGCATAGCTCTAATAAAAAAACCCATTTAAAGCAGTTAACATTCACCCACATCACATTCATGCCAAAAAGCTGATCAGTGTAGTTGCACATTTTTTGATAGGACTGTGCACATGCTGCCCTAGATACTGTATGTGTTGGATCAGAATCAGTATGTCAAGGCAGGGATTTTTGGAGAAGACTGAATGCAGAGGCATGCATACAACTTTAAGGCATTTGTGCAAGCACAGATCTTCTGAGTACTAGAAAGGAGACTCTTCTGACTACACTCTCGAAGGACCACCCCCTCCCACATTGTCCAGCCCTCTAGTTAAGATCTGCCTCACAAGCAGTGTTCCCTCTAAGCTGAGTTAGTGTGAGCTAGCTCACAGTTTTTTAGCCTCCAACTCGCACATTTTTGTCTTAGCTCAGGAAGGATTGCTCCAGAGCAAACTAGTTTATGCAGTGGCCAAATCGCTCGCTCACAACTTTAATGCCAGCAGCTCACAAAGTAGAATTTTTGCTCACAAGACTCCACAGCTTGGAGGGAGCATTGCTCACAAGCCCTGCTCTCCATACCCCCAAACTTCAGAGGCGAAGCGAGTAGCAAATAGAAACAGAACTTTTTCAGTAGTGGCATCTCATCAGTGGAACGCCCTTCCCTGGCACCTACATTAATTTCTTTTGGGGGCCAAGCCAAAATCTTTTTTGTTTACTATCACTGAATAGTGTGGTTTTAGTATGGAATTCGTAATATTCATTTTAAGCTTCTCAATAACTTTTTTTCTCATTCTCTGGCTGGTTTTTAATGCTGGGCTTTAAATTATAATTTCTAACGTCTGTGTTTTGCTATTTTGTACATTGCCTCAGGCAAGGTCCCCAGGAGAGGCTGCATAAAAATTCCCTAAATAAAGTGCTCTGAATTTAAAAAGTACACAAGCCTTTTCTGCCTTAATCTTCATTAGGGTCAGCCAAGAAAGGAAGTATTTAATTGCCAAGTATGAGTTGGTAATTAATTTAGTACACAAAAGACCAATTGAATAAGTAAATTAAAAACCTTCAGACTGTTGTTGGGACAAGCTAACCATTTTTTTAAAAAATGGCTCACTTCATTTGCAAAGTTTTTCAATAGTGCATATTTTGAAGGTAGATCATATGTCAACACTGCCAAAGGAATATTCCGTGAGATTCAAATCTACAGAAGCCTAAAAGATTATTGTAAGAGTATAGACTGAATTTCTCTCTAAGATGAGAGAGCATCTGTAAGTAACTTGTATATTTATTTTTAGCATCCAAGATTAAAGTCGACCTACAAGAACAAATTCCCCCCCTTCAATAGCCTAACTTTGACAAATGAACTCTTGCAGAGTATGCACAACATAATAATTCCTACTTCTAACACAACTGTTAGCTCCTTAATTATCAAGTGCTCTACCTCAATCAATAATGTCCTGGCAGGAGGTCAAGAGCTCCACCTGTGCAGATCCATATTCAGACTAGCGTGCTTGCATTAAGAGGTAAATTGCTATAAAAAAACCTCTAAGCACTTGTACAAGTTACCTAGTGAGTAAATCACAGCCCCGCAGATACAAACTGAGTGCTATTCTCAACTGCTTGTCATGTAGCTGACTTCTCTTTAACCCACTGAGAGTATCTACAGATTTCAGGTACGGGATATGTGAACTTCTGGAGTCTATGATCCTCAAACTTTGGGCACAATACAGGTCTACGGATCAACAAAAACACTTCCCACAAGCGTCCTCACAATAACACACATCACTGACCGCACATCTACCACTCCCCTTTAAATATGCAATTAAACTTTAGTTCTATCACAATCCATCATAGCTGCTGAAAGAAAAACAGCTTTCTTTCACAAGAAGGTACTTGGAATCTGCTTCAAGAGAAGAGCAAACAGGCAAGACTGAAAGGATAGTGCATATATGCCTAGTAATCTGATGTTGAAATCTAGAGGACTCCAAAGCCCATTCCTGCATTCTAATAAGGGGTCCATGGGCTAAGGGGCCATTTCTAAGACCAGGAAGTGGGAAATTTGACACCTCTATGCTCCATACACACAGTCCTACCGACTCTTTCCTCTAGCCATAATTGGTGCTCCAAAATGCTGTATTATCCCAGAGCCTGCTCCAATTTCCTGCTCTTCATCTCTTCCCACCGCCAATAACCCTTTATTAGTGAATTACCACTTCGTAGTCCCCAAATTTATAACCGATAAAAACACACGGCAGACATCCTTGAACACTGCAAAATATACACTTCTATATGAAATCAAAGCTTCCTGGGTCCACTGAAATCCCACTGTCAAGGAATAGGGTTCCTTGAAACTGTGACCCATCACTGTGGAATTGTTTCAGAAAGGCTCCATTCTGTTAACAATCATGGCACCAACCCAAAAGGTCAGTAGTGTTTCTGAATGATGGGAGTATAATACGAAAGAATAATAAACACAGAACTTTCTAATCTCATTACCACCACAGGATGTCATCTTCTTAGGTAAGTATCTGATCATGAAAAAGAAGCCTTAACCCCAGAACGCGGCTCAAAAGATAGGATCAAACCTAAAGTGAGTCAATGAATTCATAAACCTATAATAAAGCATAACATACAC
>NW_015177102.1:58910-76374 GCF_001447785.1 Gekko japonicus | reverse complement strand
CCATGCTGTGTCAGTTTCGATAAACACACTGAAAGCTTAATGCATCTCATATTAACATGGCAGAAAAGCTAATGCTGCTGTTCAAAGGAATCTGTCATCAGAAGGGCAATGCTTCTGAAAACTGACAAAAAAACCCAGATTAAAAAAAAAAATCTGAGGCTTGGCTTGCACCAGAGTGCAACAGCTGTAGAAAACTTCAAATTAATGGGATGGATCCTATGACCCCTTTTCCCCTGACTTGGATCCTATGATTCTCTTCTGCTAAGCCTTCCTTCAAGGAAGAAAGATTTCTTCCACTGGAGGATGATTTTCTGATGGAACAAAGTCTTTTTTGTTGTTGTTGAAAGAAACATTTTTCTGTTGGAAGAACACTTGGTAGGCAGGAGTCATACAATCCAACCTGATAAAATCAGCCAAGGATTGAAGACACAGGATTTAAACAGTTCTAAGAAACTGCATGTCTGACACTAAAATTAAGATTAAATTTAGTTGCCAGCCGATTTTATTGATGTTTCTTATTTTTAAACGGTTTCTGTCTTATACTGTGGTTTTAAACTGTAAACTGCCTTGAGGTGGATTCTGAAGATGCAGCATAAAAACGTTCTAAATAAACATAAAAAACTATAAAAAAAAAAAAAAAAAAGGGGGGGGGGGGGGTGAAATTAGCTTTTATCCCTAGAACGAGATGGCTTAAAGTGGACCCACTCTCATGCCAATCAGCTAATATGAAAATCAGCCCTCCCAGATTCCTAGAAATGGGGGAAGCATCTCTTTATCTCAGGAGACCGGGACACAAACCAATTTCCCCAGGAAACACACAGAGGCTGCTTTTAAAATATAGCAGAAGTGGTTTGCATTGTTTGGTTCTGAGGACACTAGAGGACAGAGACTTTTGTGGAGTATGTGCGGCTTGCCATACACTTTGAAAATGAAAGAACAAATTTTAGAGTCCAGTGGCACCTCCTTAAGACCAACAAAGGTTTACTCAAGGTATGAGCTTTCGTGTGCAAGGCCAACACGGCTACCTGGATCTACTTTGAAATGAAGTTGTGTGACACAAAGCAGGAGCTGTTAAAGGAGAAACAGAGGACTTAGAAGCAATGTTCCCTCTAAGCTGTAGAACACTTGGTAGGCAGGAGTCATACAATCCAACCTGATAAAATCAGCCAAGGATTGAAGACACAGGATTTAAACAGTTCTAAGAAACTGCATGTCTGACACTAAAATTAAGATTAAATTTAGTTGCCAGCCGATTTTATTGATGTTTCTTATTTTTAAACGGTTTCTGTCTTATACTGTGGTTTTAAACTGTAAACTGCCTTGAGGTGGATTCTGAAGATGCAGCATAAAAACGTTCTAAATAAACATAATAAATACAGGGGGGGGGGATGAAATTAGCTTTTATCCCTAGAACGAGATGGCTTAAAGTGGACCCACTCTCATGCCAATCAGCTAATATGAAAATCAGCCCTCCCAGATTCCTAGAAATGGGGGAAGCATCTCTTTATCTCAGGAGACCGGGACACAAACCAATTTCCCCCGGAAACACACAGAGGCTGCTTTTAAAATATAGCAGAAGTGGTTTGCATTGTTTGGTTCTGAGGACGCTAGAGGACAGAGACTTTTGTGGCATATGCGCGGCTTGCCATAAACTTTGAAAATGAAAGAACAAATTTTAGAGTCCAGTGGCACCTCCTTAAGACCAACAAAGGTTTATTCAAGGTATGAGCTTTCGTGTGCAAGGCCAACACGGCTGACTACCTGGAACTACTTTGAAATGGTGTGGCACAAAGCAGGAGCTGTTAAGGGAGAAACAGAGGACTTAGAAGTGTGCTACAGAAAAAATTACTTCAAAATGGGCGTTCCCAGATTGCTGAAGTCTGAGAACTTGCTTTGCATAAGCCAGTGTTCTGCGCTGTAGGCTTGAGGTTCAAGAACGAGACGAGACACAGATCTGCAGAATCTGTCTGACCCGGACCGGCTCAGCAGTGTTTTATTAGCTTTTCCTTTTCCCCTTCCCCCTTGCCACGTATACTGTGAACTAAACTAACAGGATGTGCTCTGCAGACAGCCCACCTCCTTATCTCCACCCCACCGTAGCCAAGTTTCTTCTCATGGTGATCTCAGCAGATGTTTACTGGTACCTTGCTCACTACTTCCCTTATCTCCCTGTGTGGGCACTGACCTCCGGGGCATGCCTCCAGAGGGTGCCGTCCCCACATTCCACCCCTTTTCTTTTTAGTGTGCGGCTAAGAGGGGAATTTCGGGGGTGCCGTCCCCACATCCCACCCCTTTTCGTTTTAGTGTGCGGCTAAGAGGGGAATTTCACCAGGCTCATCAGGCCACTCATCTGGTCGGCATAAGGCCAGGTCACAGACACCTGAAGAGGGTAGGCCCGAGTCGGGGGGCGACAAAGAAAGAGGGCTGCTGGCAGGCATGGAATACACACACAAAGTAGAATGCCCCCGATGAGAAGTGCAAAAATGAGCGCAAATAATGGCCATAGCCATTGCCATGGAATCCACTGAAGCAACCAATCTAAAGACCAAGAGGAGGTGGTAGAGTCAGCAATGGCCTTAAATACCGTTAAATGCTGGCGAAGCTGGGCGATACCGGTAGTAATATTCTGGGTTCCATCTATATAATAACAGCAATGTTCAGGAATTAAAGCACAGGTACCTCCCCACTGCGCAGCCAGGAGATCCAAAGCCTGGCAGATCTGAAGCACCACCTGAGCCAGAGAAAAAAGCTCCTGGTTGAGCGCCGTGAGGAGTTGACTGGAGAGGTTAAAGGTCTGCTCAATCTCAGCAGATAGGTTACCAATAGCTTGCTCTAGTTCAGAAACACCCAGGCCAGGGAGGAGAACACACATGGTTTTATGGAAACCAGAACTTCTAATGACTAGGGGGTTTTCAGATGCCCTGCGCCTCCGGACCCAATGGCCCATATTTACAGATTCGGATGCATTGAGGGCGGTTCGGATATGAAAGGGGAGTTGAAGGTTGCCGAAGGCGCAGCAACCCTGAAATGCATAGGGAACATGTTTATAGGCGAGGGGGGGTCACTACACACAAAGACCCACCCTGGATGAGTGAGGAAGAACCCAGGATTGGAAGCGTTGTTAGCAGCATGTGCGCCGCAGGTAGCATTAAGCCAGGAATCTCTGGAATAAGAGGATGTATTACATGATAATGCGGCAGCTATTAAGCGGAACAAACCATCATTGGAATTGGCCCAAGAGTTGTTGCGGGTAAACCAGGCCACCCCAGAAGTATTGAGCTGGAGTTGCAAGGTGAAATTAAAGGCCTCAAGGTCTAGTGAAGGACAGATTTGATTGACAATAAATTTTGTAGTATTCTGAGTGCCTTTGGTTATTTGCCAATTTAAGGAGGTCTGATTGAATTGAATGACAGTGCTGCACTGAGCCCAGGACAGCCAACCTAGTGGAGTTTCAGTGCCATTGTGCTCAAAGCAAACATAGAATGGCTCAAGCACCCGACCCAAAAAGGTGCAGGTGATGTATGTGTGGTTGTCAGTGAGGCGAACTCTTCTCCACTTCCCCGGGTCAGAGCGTGGCGGGTCCTTCCATTCTACTGGGAGACCTCCGTAGGTATAGTTAATATAATCCCTTCCTGCCAAGTTACCAAACCCTACCGATAGACCATTATGTAAGCAAACCCAACAATTGGTGATATTGCCAAGCTGCTGTAGCTTGGAGACAAACCCCAAATGCGGGTTAGGAGAAGTTGTGAACCTAGGGAGATTTTGGAAGCCCCCCCCCCAGGGGTCCCACTGAGCAGAAACACAAACAGCAGGCTAATACATAACCCAGTCCCACGAGACAGCCGTCCCGGGTGCCGGTTCATCATCAGAAAGGGAGCCAACTGATTCGGAGGAGTCCGAGGAATCGGTGGAGTCACCATGGAGACCATGACAACGCATGCACCAGAGATCGTGCCAAAAGCTGCAGTCAGTTATGGTGGGAAGAACATGAGTCTCAGAAAGGGCAAAGCGGCCTTGAGAGTGTTCCCACACCCAGACTAGGTCTGGAGAGCTCGGCCGTCATTGGAAAAACAGCCGAGGACTCCACTTATCATGAAAGGGGGGGGGGGTCACAGAACTGAAACTCCACCTTCCCCCACCCAAAGGGAGAGTCACTGGGATCAGAATAGAACCAGACTAGACACAGATAATGAGGGCAGACCATAACCGGCCCTGCCACCAGTTCCGGCCCGTACGGAGACTGCAAAGGGTCCAGAAATTGCTGGCCAAAGACTTGAAAACGTGCTCCGGACTCTAGTCCTCAGAGTCGTCCTGCTGACTGTCAAGGTATGGAAAAGCCTGCATTAGTGGTCTGCAAAAAGAGAATTGCAGACTAGGTGCGAGCGGAATTTGCAGTAATAACTGCAAAGAGAGCAACACAGAGGCTCTCGGGTGTCAGCTCCTTGCCCTGCTCCTGGAGCAGCCTCTGTGTGTCGCAGGTCACTCGCTTCACAGCACCCCAAGTCACCAGGGGGGCCTGTGTGGTCCTCAGCCGCAGCTGCCGGGGGGTCTCGATCAGGCTAACGCTCCGGAGCTCCGGAACTGGATTCAGCCCCCCTTGATGCCACACCATGCGCCGGATGCACACACTTCACTGGAACCCAGAGAGGACCTGCGGGCGACAAAACAGAAGCATACCCTCTCCCCCAAGTCAACAGGGGGACCGGACCCAACCAAGTACGGTCAGGCAGGGGCCGGTAGAAAACCTTGGGCTGCGGAAGCACTGGCTGGCTCCAGAAGTGCCGATCATAAGCCGACGAGGACACAGCTCCAGGGAGCTGAGAGAAATAAGTGAATAAGACTAGATGGACCTGCTGCATGATCCAGGCCTGATTTGGCAGGTGGCCACCTTTCACCCCTTTCAAATGTTTTTCTAAGATAGGTTTAAAGGAGCGATTGGCCTGCTCCACCATGGCTTGTCCGGTAGAGTTGTAGGGGATCCCGTGGGAGAGAACAATGTCCCAATGAGTGTAAAATTGCTGGAAGGCTTGGGAGGTATAGGCATGGGTGTTATCAGTTTTCAGCCGGGCCGGATGGCCCAGGGCTGCAAAAGCGGCAATACAGTGGGAAACATGACTAGTCGTTTCACCCCGCAAGGGGGTAGCCCAAAGCGCACCAGAGAAAGTGTCAACAGAAACATGCACATATTTCCAAGAGGCTAAGGCAGGAACATGAGTAACATCCATCTGCCAAAGTTCACAAGGACCAGGCCACGAGGATCGACGCCACCCTCAGGGCAGTGGGAAAAGCCTGCACAATGGGGGCAGGAAGCCACAATGGCCTGGGCCTCCCCCAAAGGAATGCCAAACTGTGCCATTAAGCCACGGGAGTTTTGATGAAAGAACTGATGGCTCTCCAAAGGATCAGTGAAAAGGCCATGCACTGCCTGATCAGCCCTAGTATTCCCCTCCGTTAAGGGGCCGGGGAGGCCAGAATGGCTGCGGATATGGGCAACATAGTAGGGGTGCTCCCGGGCTTGCAAGAGTTGTTGTAGGGTAAGGAAAAGCGCCATGAGGTTAGCATCCACTCTAGGGGCAACACTGCACTGCTGTATGACTAGGATCTGGGGAGACTCAGGTTCAAATTCGTGCTCTACCATCAAAGCTTGCTGGGTGACCTTGGGCCAGTTACACACAGCCTAACCAAACTAACAGGGATGCTGTGAGGATAAGAACAAGAGAAGCTTCTGAAAGAACATCAGTGAGGTCAAGAAAATTCACTTATTTAATAGGAGTGAGAGAGCAAGAAGTGCCACTATCAGATGTAACAAGCATTGAATGAGCCTTAATGGTTGATGCAAAAAGACAAAACAAAAACAGAGCACTAGGTGTATTGGGACCTCTGTCCCAGCGGAGGAAAGTAGGCTTTCTACTGGAAGTGGAATCCAAAAGTGCCCAGTCTCTTTAACCTTTATTCACAAGACAGGCGCTCCCAACCCTCTCATTTTCCTGGTTGCCCTCTTCTGCACTTTTACCAGCTCGGTGATGTCCTTTTTGAGATACCGTGATGAGAGCTGCATACAATATTCCAAATGAAGCCATGCTATAGAACTATACAGGGGCATTACAGTGTCAGCCATTTTATTTTCAATCTCTTTCCTAATAATCCCCAACCCCAACACAGAGTTTGCCTTTTTCACCGTGTAGCACACTGGGTTGACCCTTTCATTGAGCTATCTACTATGATGCCAAGATCTATTTTGCCTCTCAGTCTCAGCAAGTTCAGACCCCATTAGCCTGTATCTGATGTTGGGATTTTTTGCTTCAATGTGCATCAGTTTATACTTACCAATGCTGAACTTCAACTACCTGTCAGGAACTTTAGGCAGGTAACACCACACACTCAGGCTTCTTCAGAAGATAAGTGTTTATTGGCCCCAATCCATTACTAGGAGAAGCATGAAGGCTTATCAAAGTCTGACATATCATCACTGTCCTCGTGCATACAGTGTGAAGATGAAGTGGAAGTATCTCTTTAACACTGAGGGGAGGTAGGGTTGCAAGGTAAGAGGTGTGTCAGTGTAGTGGTCACCACATCCACCAGTGCCTTCCATAAGCTGCTTTGGCCTCCTAGTCCACCCCTGCTCCTCTCCCCTGGCTTTTGACTGACAGAAACCAAAGTTTAGATTGTAGTGTCCTAGCAAACCCCAAAATGGCCGCCAAGATCTCAGAATGTAGTCTTGCAAGATGTTACTGTGCATTGATTTCATAAAGATATATGCAGCTTCTATTATTTGTGTGTGGGGGGTTCAATATTGGAGGGGGTTAGAGTTCAGATTTTTCTGTAAACCTTGAGCTACCATCAGCATGGTAGAAGAATCTCCGCTGTCTGTCCTTGGTGCCATTGAGTGAATTCTTTGATTCACACTGTGTGATTCCGTTCAGAATTAGTTATAATGATGTGAAAGAATTATGTATAGAAAATCAAACCATCTAAAACTTTTTAGGATAAAATAAGAAATGCTAGTGTTCACTGTGTTCACACTGAAGGTTAAAGAAGAAGGGGACGGCAAAGGATGAGAATGTTAGACAGTGTTATCGATGCAACAAACATGAAGTTAAGTAAACTCTGGAGCATGATGGAAGACAGGAGGGCCTGGTGTGGTCCATGGGGTCGCGAAGAGTCAGACTCCGACTGAACAACAACAAGTGTTCACAGAAGGCTACTCAGAAAGAAGTTACCTAATACTGCTGTGGGAGACAAAAAGAAACTGAGGAGAAAGGTACAACTCCTCTTCTTTGGGCATGTGCAGTTTGAGCTGTGTTTCTGAGGAGTGGATCCTCAAGCTTAAAAGCTAGCTCTAGGCGTTTTGGAATCACACCACTGCACAGGCACAAAGCCTACTGCCCAGAGACCAAGGGGGAAACACGTGCACCACCATCAGCTCCTTGGAGAAAGGGTTGGATAAAAATATGCAGCATTCTGACCTTTATCTCCACGCTTTAGTTCTTCCTATTCATGACATGCTCTTAAATGCCCCGAATTTTGTTTTGGCACGTCTTGGTGAACAAGTCATATATTGGCTGAACGCTGCAGGATAAAAGTCAAATATTTAAAGATGGGTGTAGAGGTGCGAATGATTCCCAAGGAGAAAAAAAGGCCCTTACCCCTTGCCACTGCTACCGGATGACCCCACAATTCAATAAAGAGATAAGAATGCCCTTACACAAGCAGCAGTCTAACATCGTTAAATATTTGATCATGGTCAAACAGTGAATGGTCAATTGACTGCCATTCCAAGACTACCTCAAACCCATCCTAACACAGCTCAGAGAGAGAATAGGTATTACAGCCAAGAGGGGTTTTCCCGCCGACTAGCATGATTAAGGGGGAAGAAGAGTTTTGGGCAAAATGGAAGTCTAATGAAACATTTATTTTCTCAAATGTAAATTATTACTTCAAGAACATTAGCTGCATTACATATAAAACATCATATATACATTTACTATTTGATATATTTATGGAATTTAAAACAATTACAAATACATCCAGTGGTAAAGCAGAGCTATAAGTCGATGCTCCCTGAGGTACCCTTAAGCACATCTACAGAAACAGTTGGCAATGACAATTATCAAAATAAGTTTATTAAACTACAAATAAGTTGCCCGTGTAAGAAAAACAAACTGTCTTATAAGGATTAAGCATATCATGCTTTTACATGAGGTGAAAGAAATGCAAGCGATTTCGTAATTATGCATGTCTTTAGTATATAGGAATTAGAACTACCCAATGTTATAGATTCTAGAATCACAGAGTTGGAAGGTACCTCCAGGGTCATCTAGTCCAACCCCCTGCACAATGCAGAAAATTCACAAACACCTTTCCCACACACACACCCAGTGACCACTGTTCCACACCCAGAAGATGACAAAAAACCTCCAGGATCTCCAGCCAAACTGGCCTGGACAAAATTGCTTCCTGGTCCTATAAAGCTGTTTCATAGTGTTTCAAAAGCAATTTGAGAAACAACTCTTTTTTTACAATTTTGACTGATCAAACATACTCATGCTGGAAGAGACATTTCATAGAAAGTATTCTGCTTAATTCCACCACAAATTGTAAAGAAGTCTCTAAGCACCCCCCCTTCTCTAACTGCTTAGACAGTTTTATGAAGAGTCTGCCTGATGACTACCAAAGTATTTGCAAATTAAATTTTACTTCAAAAGGCATTCTCGCATGAGGTTTGCCACTGGGCTGACAGACAGAAACAACTTTTACTGTATCTTAAATACTGTCACCTGAGACGTAGAAAAAAAATAGCTGACGGTAGAAAACAGATGCTGTAGTAAACATGTGAAAGTTATTATCTGGATAGAAAAAAAGACACATACATAACTAAAAACAGGAAGGATCACCAGCATAATTAGATGTCAAGTCAAACTCTGTAACATTGAAAACACTGAACTATTTAATATAATGTATTGAAATGGAGATATTTCACCAGGCCTTTGGTTGAGGCAGTAATCAATCTGGCCCCTTCTGCTTAAGCGGCCAGACTCTGAGTTCCGACGGTGACTATTCTACCATTCTGGGAACTCGGACCATATATGCAACTATCCTCGTGGACACCATAAGTTTTGGAAATGCCGTCTGGTGATCGAGTTGAACTTTAGTATAGTTGTTTTAGGGCTTTTAACCTGTTTTATTCTCTGTTCAGTATATTCAGTGTTGTAACCTGCCCTGAGCCTGCTTGCAGGGAGGGAAGGATTAAAATTGAATTAAATTTCACACACACATCATAGCATATTAACTTTGAGGACCCAGCCACATTTGCAGAAAAATCTGAAAAGTTACAAACAATGGAGGAAAGGTGTTTAAATCCCCCCCAAAAAGAGAGGAATGTTGTCTGCGCATGCACAGCTAAGGACCCAACTTCAAACCATGGTTTGACATACCTTGACTAGCCACAGATGAGCAGCCCACATTCAAACGATCGCACTGATCACAGTTTAGTTAAACCACAGTTTCATGTGGTATTTTTTCCCAGCCATCCCGGCCAAGGGGGGGGGGGGGCTTAATCAAGCTACACTCTCTTAACCTAAGCAGCCTAGAGGGATTATAATATACATTTCAGTAATCTCTACCACCTGCAAAGTATAAAAATACATGGTTTTGGAATACTAAAATAGTAATGCAAGTACTATTATTATTAAATATTTATTCAACTCTGTGTAATGCTAGCACTACCAAGGAAATGGAAACATTTTTGTTATCCCAGCAACCACATGATGAGTTTCTACTTTACAAGGATCTGAAACATTATACACCACTTGAAGCTGAACATTCATATTATATAAAGAATGATTTTCCATGCAATATCTTCAATGTAGCTCCCAATGCTGACCACTTTGCCCTTCATATAAAATGGCAGAACAGACTAGTCTCACTGCTTCCAGATGTCTTCCTAGTATTTTATTGGCCTCAAAGGCCCTTTATCATGTCTACACACCATCATCAACTTACATGGTGCTTGACAGAGTTTCAAGACAACAGGCCCCTGCACTGAGGAGTTTACAATATAAAAATGTACAACAAAGGGAGGGGAAGAGGGAGAATATATGTTAATTCTATTTGCATACAATAAGGCTTAAGTTATAGCAGCAAAAGAAGTTGTGCCAAAGGCTTCATAGACAAAGATGAGTTTTGACGACAGGTCTGCAGTGAGACACAGCCCCATACAGGTATTCTGAACAGTAGTTCTAGGCAAAAACGCCAGCAAGGAAGAGAGGGCAGTATCATACCCAGGAAAAGGAGCCCCTTCAGATGGCTGTACAAAGAGCAAAGGTCACAGGCAAGAGGTGTCCTGGGATCCAAGAATGTAGAGGAAAGAAAGGGAGCAACTAAGGTGTGCGGGATCCAAGGGCATACTCTTAATTCCAATTCATTCATCTTACATGAACTTAATCACTTTTTTATTCTTTCATAAAACAGATATTTACACTTTCAATTTCAAGCAAAAGTCTTCTGATCATTTATAGGCTTAAAACATGCATTCATGTGTCTGTGTTCAGCGTCCTGGAATGAAAATGCATTTACAAGGTTTCTATCCCACCTACACACAAGATGTCTTTTAAGAAACTCCAATCTCAACAATAAAACCAATTAATATGGACAAAATAATTTAAAAGATACTATGCAAATAATAGGAACAAAAAAAATCAAGGAAAAGCAAATACATCAACAAAGCTTATCATTGTATCATGATGATAAGCTTTGTTGATGTATTTGCTTTTCCTTGATATAATGATATAATGAAATTTGTAAGAAGGGGGAGAAGCATTGCGGGAAGCCACTGGAGGGAGGGGAGGAAGGGAATGAGGTAAACAATGGACTGAATGATTTAATCTTATATGTTATGTTCCTAAGAAAATTAAAATTTGTTTACCAAAAAAAAAAACAAAGCTTATCATTGGAGGACCTGCTTCGGGTGTCCCCGCCAGCTGAGGCCAGATGGAGGGCAACTCAAGAAAGGACCTCTTCAACCCTGGCATCAAAACTACGGAATTCCCTCCCCAGGAAGATTCGGCCATCTCCTTCTATATTTATCTTCCACCAGCAAGTGAAGACTTTGCTGTTTGGTTTGGTGCACCCCCCCTTTAACTGTTATTGGCCCTGCTCCCTGGATATGTTATATATGCTTATATATTTATCAAATTGTTTAAATATTTTACATATACTGTATTTTAAATGCTGTTTTAATGTCTTTAATGTTTGAATACGGAACAGTTTTAATGTTAGCTACCTTGAGGACCCAATATGCTTTAAAATCAATACATTAAATCAGCAAAAGGCAAAAAAAGGTGTTACTAAAACCTAGCTAAATAAAAACATTTCCACCTGGCACCTGAATCTCTGCAACACTGATGCCAAGCACATGGCTGTGCACAGGGAATTCCACAGAATCTGCATTGAGGCACCACGGAGAAAACCCTGTCTCTTGGACATGCCAGAAACTGAGGATGTGTTGAGGAAACAAAAAGGCTACATGAGTTGGGTTCTTCAGTAGGACAGAGTAAACCTGGATGAGACTGAATGTCTTTGACCTGTCTTTGACCTGTCTACTTTAAGAGAGTCCCATCGAGAAGTTGTCCACCAAATGACCTATTTCAGAAGAGAAGCTCCACGGAGGGGTGTGCCGTTCCCGGTCTGCATGAGTGCCCATCTCAGGCCCGTCTTGACTCGCGGGAGAAGTGTTTTCGCTGACAATTGGAAGCGCCGTGCCAGGCCTGTTAGAAGAATAGCTCTGCCGCCGTGTCAGTGGGCCTCCGCGGATCTCGCTTGTCATTATAAATGTTAGCACAAAGACACTGAGGGGGCTTTAATTAATGACTTTTGAACGCCAATGTTGGATCAGGCCAAAGGCCCATCCAGTCCAACACTCTGTATCACACAGTGGCCAGAAATACCAGTGCCATCAGGAGGTCCACCAGTGGGGCCAGGACATTAGAAGCCCTCCCACTGTTGACCCCCCCAAGTACCAAGATGATAGAGCATCACTTGCCTCAGAGTCCTTACATAGATGTCAGCCTACTTTCCAATAATTGGCAGAAAAGAGGGCTCTTTGGGTTCCCCAACCAAGTAGGAGTCAAAACCATACTCTCTTCAGTTAGGAACAAGAACTTCATGGTCTGTAGCACATCCACAATTTGAAACTTTTGTCTTTATATAGCTGCTGAAAGTCCATTTAAATTTTGTTTTAAACAACATTTCCCTATATGGGATCCCATTAAAACTGCCTTCCAAGATGATGAGGCATGCTGATCAAAGTATGTCTGACCCATAACTGCTTCACTCTGGGTCACTGGTCACTTGCCATTTGTAATTCATCACTGGACTGTATGGTATTCTGGATGGATGGGTGGATGATTAATACCTTCTGTAAAAATGGTCAATTTTATTATTTCCCAAATTTTATCTTGTTAGACATTTGCATTTTACTTTGTATTTTTGCTATGGCTTTTTTGGTCAACACAATAAAGACTGATTGGTCTTCCTTATGAATGTCCATCCAGCCAAACACATGCGAAACTTTTTTTTCTCATAGACCAACTGGCTTTAAAAATACTTCCAACATTCAAACACAACACGGATTCATTTGCTGAAATGCCAAAAGGACAGACAAGAATGTTTGTAAGTCAGATATTTTAGCACACGGTCCTTCATAACATATGGCCCAGGGGCGCAAAGAGATTTCAAATTGCTAAGAATTTTGGAAGACTAAAAATAAATTGGCTTTGCCCAGGTTTTAGAGGCACTGCACTCGGGAGGAAGATAGCTGAGATGAGATGAAGAGTCAAAACCGAGCACTCCGCGGTGCACAACAAATGCCAAGGGGCTCAAATCAGAAGTCTTAAAAGACTGGTACTGATTCTTTACCCACAAACCATCAGGGCTGCAGGTTGCAAGAGGAAACTCTAATTATTTCAGGCCAGACAACAGACACTGTTGGGAAGGAAGACTTCTGAGCTCAGGAGTCAGGAAATGCAATTTCCATCATATAGTTCTTCTAACCCTGCTGCACAAGCCAAGTGAGAACCTAAAAGGCTGCTCCCCACTTAGCACCAACAGACTACTTAACACCATCAGCCTAGCTCCTTCATGATTCTGTGAATTCTAGTTTTGAGTCCCTGTTGGGGTGACAAACAACACCCCTGCCAACTTCGGATTGTATGCTGTTGGTACTCCAATTTACAACAAAACAAGGTACTGAATGTATTAGTTAGGGGCACATAGCACATTCCTAAGCAGAGATGTACTGAAGTCAACGGGCTCAAAAAGGTGTAATGCTGCTTAGGATTGCACTGTCAGTGACCACAACAGAGATTGTGAACATTTTTAACTTATTTGGTTATTTACAGTCCACCATTCTCACTGAGATTCAAGGCAGAGTACAACATGTAAGCAAAGCACAATCAGCAGGATGGGACATCCAAGGAACAGTACAGACTACAGAAATATGAAAGCAAACAGAAATCTCAAACAGAGATCAAACAAAGCATGAGCTTTTTAAACATATGTTAAGTGGTACAGAAACTACCTAGTCTGGAGTGTATGTACAGTGATAGGCAGCAATATAATAGTATAGGTTACAGTCAGCCCTGACCTGGAAAGCCTAGGCAAGCCCAATCTCGTCAGATCTTGGAAGCTAAGGGGGCCTACCCTAGCAAGTCTTTGGATGGGAGACCTCCAAGGAATACCAGGGCTGGGAGGCAGAGGCAGGCTATCAAGCCACTTCTCTGAATGTGTTCCATGCCCCAGTAGGAGTCGCCAGAGGTCACTATGACTTCCAGGCACAGGTGCATGCACACACACGCACATGCAAAAACACCCAAAAAATAGTATAGGTTACAGTCCCTACCCCTTTATCAATGCAACTTTCTGAGCATTTCATCACAGTACAGTCATGTTTACCTGTGCAAAAAGCCCTCTTGACGAACGCCACACTCATAAAAACCTACAAAGCAATTTATTTGTAAACTAAGCATTTCCTGTGGCTCGCTTGCTAACTTTGTTTCGGGGGGGAGGGGTAGAGCAATCCTGCTCTAGTTAGATCACAAGGCACCACCCCAGGGTGATAACATCTGCAGCTTTCCTCTGCCCTGTTTGAAATGCCTTTAAAAGTAGCAAAACTTCTGCCTTCCAGTTTGCTGAATACAGTCTGACCTTAAGTTGTACCATACAGCCTAGGTAGGACCCAACAATCTTCTCTACAACACTGGATATATTCCTGTGACCAGTATCAAGCAAGCTCTGCCACATACCTGACAAACTCCCAAATCCAGATTCTTACATTCAAATATCTAAATACATTTGCATCTAAATACATTTGCTTTCCCATGCATCTAGTACCTTGCTAACAGCAAACTGACTACACATACAGAAGGATAGGAAAATAAGAGTAATTGAATAACAAACGCTAAGATAGCAGATACAAAATTAAAAACTCTAGCACAATATAGCAGAATTATCCATCAAGAACCCTTGCACTTATTTTTCCAGGTTTGCTAGACACCTTTCTCCTTCATATATATTAATAACTACTCTCTAATCAAACACTGATATAATCAGCTAGAGAATAAGGGCCTTCAATATCTGTATCACAAGTTCTCCACCATACACGTTTACGACATTTAGTATAATATACTAAAATAACAGTTACATCCATAAACTTTTCAGGCATGGAACTTTACTCCAATGAAAAAGCAGCATCTGCAATCTTCTGTCATAACTAAATAATCAGATGCAGAACCAAGACTTTAGTCATAATGGATTCAGAGCCTTACCTTTTAACAGAGGCAGTGGCGTTAACTCAATAGGCTTGCCCTGAGACCGAAACTGGGAGGAACTTTGCGACCTCTTCTGCCTGGCTTTTCTGACGGACTTCCGAGAAAATCCGTCTACTTTATCCACTGATGGAGGAGTGGTTGGTGCTGAGGACATATCCCTACTGAAAAGAATAAATATTGTTAACATTTCCTGGTAAACATAATAAAAATGTCACAATATCTTTTTTTCTTGAAATCCTTTATACAAATAAATATTCCTCCTACAAATATTCCTCCTACTTCCATTTAATATACCTTTTGGGCTTACCAAGTAGCCTCATGTTAGCAAAACCATATGGCCTTCATCTTTTCTTAGTAATGCTTTGTTTCATGGGACTAGTGGCCCCAGATGAAATGCACATCGTCATCCCATTTGTGTACGTCATCATCCTATTTGTGCATCGCCCAACCTGCCTCAGGTGCATCCATCAACGATAGTAACCAGATGAGCATAACAATGTGCACCTGGATGCACAGCCACATGTACAGGCCTTCCTGCAGGATTGAAGTATTTGTTTTTTCCTTTGTATTCCATTTCTGACTCTCGCTTTCCTTTGGAGAAATTTTTGTGAAGTTCTCTCTCTCTCATGCCTTAGCGCAACCAGGTGAGCAAGCCATGGGGAAGGAAATACACAACAACTTTAAATGTAACTAACACCATCCTCACGCTACCAGAAAGCATTCTTGTGAAGACAGTGATTCCGCCAGGCTTTGCACTGTTCAAACATAAATGCCGGAATATGACAAAATATTTATGTCACTCTTCTTCGGCATGCATCCTGTGAAGGCAGTATAAGCTCAATGCTGATTTTTATGAGTCTGCAATTGGACAGCTGATGTTATCATGTCCATTAGCCATTTTCCTTTGTTCCCGTTTCTGGAATCACAGAAGATAAGCACAATCTTCTGCGTAAGGTAGACCAATTCCCCTCCACAAACCAAGGTAATCTAAACCTACCATACCCCCACGCAGCCCTTTCATGGAGGACTCCAAAGAAAACAACTCCATCCCACGCCCTCACTAAAGAGCTTCTTCCTCTAATGAACTGCTCTTCGCTTTGGACCTTTTCCCAATGACTAACCTTAATCTACCTTCCCACAGTTCAGACCATCTTGCGTCTGATCCTTTTTAAAAAATCCATATGATGGCCCTTCTTTATATATAGCACAGTTCAATGGGGAAGAGATTTGACATTATAAATTAATTTATTAAGCATACTGTATACAAGCACCGTTAACAATAAAGCTTTTGCCTATGGCAGATTTTAATTTTTATAGCCTGTGTGCAGAACAGCAGTAATCTTAACAGCTAGAGTTCATCCAGCAAATAGTATCAGTTAAATCAATATATAATCCATTACTCTAGACAACCGGACTGTACATAAAGTTAAGTACCTGCATAAATCTTTGCATGACGAGGAACATTAATGTAATAACAAATGCAGATTTAAATATTCCTTGTCATGCAGAAGTGGAACCACTGTATCTGAAAGTTGTGCAAATATTTTTAGAGCAACAGTGGATGTTACCTGAATAGGCACAGATATACTAACTGCAGAGACAAAAGGTATTCACAAGGATTCACGTAAGTCCTTGACACTCAGCAGTGAGAGTTGTTTTACCTATGATAATCTCCCCCATATCATATCATCATACTCATGACCGGTACTGCATTATTACCCTGAATTATACAGCCTACACTTAACAGACTAATGATGGTACATTAATAGGATAGCTGTCAATTTAAATATTATATACATCATGAACATGCGCTGGCTGGCTCTGTGTAGGAGTTCTAATTCAATTGCTGCACGAGTTGTACAAAACCAGTTCATAACCCATATCAAAATGAGGAGGAAATGTACTCACAGGGGCAAAAAAGATGTTACTTATTCTCCCACATGAATCTGAAATTCCTAAAGCATACCATCACACTTAAAGTGCAATCCTAAGGAGAGCTGCACCCTTATAAACCTATTAACTTCAATGAGCTGCAAAGGATGTAGCTCTTTTTAGGACTGCACCGTTAGAGCCAGATCCCAAGAAAGTCCCAAAGAGTTGTATGGCTCTTACTCCCAAGTAAGGGTGCCATGGACTGCACCGTAGCCTGGCCCTGACAACCTCAGCTGACGGAAGGACAGTACATCTCTAGACAAGGCCTCGGAAGTGTCTTCTGCAGATCCAGAAATGTATTAATGGACAAGTCCTCGAGCAGACCGCTTTGAGGGCCAAGATCATTTGTGTCAGCAAGAAGCTTTATAGCCACACTTCGCTGTAAATTTAGTAACAGTTCCTCTCTCTCCCGCTTTATAAATTATTAAGGCCTAATTCGAAGCCCAACAAGCCTCAGCACGACCGTCGGACAACACGCAGGGATCATGCCGGGTGTCTTGCCACCCCGACCCACCCAGCCCCCCCACCCCTTCCCTGCTTCTGTTTTTCCTTCCAGCGACCAGTTGCTCCTCTGGAGATCTTCAACACAAAATACCAACAGGATCAGAGGCTTTTATTTCTCTGCTGTGGCAGCCTCTTTCCCCGCCCCCTTAATGCTCCTGATTACCCCCTCCCTGCCCCGCCTCTCCCAAAGAGGGTAGCGT